>NC_060895.1:2151598-2209098 GCF_014805685.1 Silurus meridionalis | reverse complement strand
TTTCACACACACAAACACACACACAAACACACACACACACACACACACACACACACACACACATGCACAATCTCAAACACATGCACACACACTCTTCTTTCACTCTCTCCATCTCTCTTCGTTCAATTTAGCATAACATTACTGGCCACCATCCAGACAAAATCAGACTGTTTCTCCATCTTTCTGTCTCTCTCACTCTTTCTGTCTGTTCACTCTATTCCTGTCTCACTCTCTCCATTTCTGTCTAACTTCATTCTTTGAGATCAAAACACTGCTTTCAGTACTAATCACTTCTGCAGTCCTACACTCCAATGTCCCAATTACTGGAAAGAGAAAGGGGATTAAACTTTACACACACACACACACACACACACACACAGCAGTGTAAAACATCACTAATTAAATAGCCTGCCATGTACAACAACGTACCGTCTCTCTATTTTTTTAATTTCAGTAAAATACTTTTTTTCCATCACGCATTAACAGTTGCAATAAGTTTGCAATGTAGCACAACCAGAACATTGATCGCTGAGACATTAAAGTTTACCTGGAGAATGGGTTTTGGTTTATTTTCCACCACTTTCAGCCATTTTCTGTTTCTATTCTAACGTCCTCAGCTGTTTTATGGTATTACAATAGGAATAGGAATAGGATGATATGCTAATATTATCTAATATTGTAAGAAATGTGTAAGAAAAAAAATCATATTGTGATTTTAATATATATAGGTATTTATAGTATATTTAGTCACTAGGAGTGTGTGTGTGTGTGTGTGTGTGTGTGTGTGTGTGTGTGTGTGTGTGTGTCTTATTGAGCTTACCTGTGCTCAGTCAGTAGCTTGAAGATGCAGAGCAGGAGTGTGTGCGGGGTTTAAGAGCTGCAACGACCATATTTGGAAGCTGCAATGGATGCTGGGATCTGGAGTTCCCGCCTGGCTGTCTACAGACATGCAAAAAAATTGAAAAATAAAGTTATTAATCATGTGTATAAGAATGTTATAATTATAATCAAATAAAATGTGAAATAACTGAGAAAGTGATGTGAAATGGTAAAAGAATTCATTAACAATGAAAAGTTGATATTCGTATAATATGTGAATATAAAAAAAAGTAAATATTTCTCCATTCTCAAAGAAAAGTTCCTTCCAACAAGCCAAGTTTAAGTAGTTTATTTTTAGTTCCAGAGAATCCAAAAAAAGACACAAAGAAACATAAAAACAATATAAAACCTGAAAGATTACATTCAACTTTCACACTAAATAGAATACAAACCACTATATGGATAAAAGTATGGAACGCCTGACTTTTCCAGCCATGCTGAAATGTGTGGTTCTTTGCCAAACTGTTACCTTAAAGTTGGACACAATTGTATTTGTCTTTGGATGCAGTAGTATGAAATGTTTCCTTTACTTGAACTAGGAGACCCAAACCCCTTCTAGCATGACAGTGTCATGTGAACAAAGCCAGCTTCATGTAGATATAGTTTGAGTGAAAGATCTGGAGGGGCTGCTTTAGAGATCTGAACTTAACTCTGCTGAACACCCGTGGGATGAATTGGGACCCTGACAGTACCCCAGGCCCACCTGGACCATCAAATCACAATATGTATGTGACAGATAAAGAACCTTGAACAATAACACCATATTGTCAATGAAGATGCTCTAGTCTTCAGAAAGAGGAAGTTAGTACTGGACACAATATCAGAAAAGCATCGGAATAGTGGTAGAGGGCACTTACATTACTAGAAACATCAAGATATTATCATCAATGATTTACAGGTCACGAGGCTACAAAATTTTAGTCACTATAACCTAATGCCCAGCTTTTGCAAACTTATTGGCCTTCTTCTCATGTATTTTTTTTTGCAGGTCCAAATCATCATCTTCATCACCCCCTACCCTCCCTGTTGGCATGGCAACCAGCAGTTCATCATTACCGCTAATGAAAACCAAACCTTCACAGAAGAGATTGGTTAGCAAGGATGGGAGGAGTCTTATGCGCAGCCCTGCCTCCGGTATACGGGAAACGTGGATCAGTGCTTTTAAGGACATGTGGGGGGCGTGGCTTTCCCTGCGTTGGCGTTGGGTGGTGTTGGCATTCTGTGGTTCCTTCCTCCTCCATTGGCTTCTCTTTGCTATACTGTGGTACGTCTTGGCACGTGCCAATGGGGATTTGGTCGTCGACCATGACAACCCGCCACCTGGGCATACGCTGTGCGTCAAATACGTGACAGGATTCACCGCCGCCTTCTCGTTCGCCCTCGAGACCCAGCTGACCATTGGATATGGGACCATGTACCCCAATGCCGATTGCCCCATGGCCATTGCCCTTCTTGCCTTGCAGATGCTGCTGGGGCTCATGCTTGAGGCCTTCATCACTGGTATGTCTTCTGCTAATTATATCATATTAACAATATTGAATCGTTTTGATTTGTTAGGTTGCTTTGTATGATTGTTGGATGGTTCTTTTAGCAATTGAACTATACATTTTTAATATTCCAACTGTAAATATTTCCATTAATTTTGAAGGAGAAAGAGTCTATTGGCCATTGCACTTCTAAACACTTGAAAGTCTTAAATGTTAAGAAAACACACTAGGTATTGAATAACTGTAGAAATAGCTTATTTAAACATTACAGCCAACTTATAAACTGTAACTCCAATATAAACAAAGCACACACTCAGATTATGTGTACATTTGTTAATCAAAGACTTTTCTCAGTGACTCAGCATGTGTTTGTGAGAAAGGTCTCTCAGTTTAAACTTTGGCTCCTGGTCTTATAGTTTATGATCACAGGACTTCAAAAACACTTTAGGGACAAATGCACTTTATGCCATATGTGGTTCTTCCCCAAACTATTACCACAACATTGGACACAGTTGTATAGGAGACCCAAACCTGTTTTAGCATGACAATGTCCCTGTGCACAAAGCCAGCTCCATTAAGATGCTTTACATGGGTTGGAGTGGAAGATCTTCCGTCTATAGAGCTCTATACACCTTTGGGATGAATGTGAATGCTGACTGCACCCCAGGCCTCCTCACATCACTCATGAGGTGGTATCAAAAAGTTTTAGATTAGCATTGTTTACAAGAAAGTACTTTATTTCTATCATTTACACCCTATCGCCTTCAAAATAGTCCCCTCGCACAGAAATACAGCGCTCCCAGTGTTCCTGCCACTTCTGGAATACATCCTGAAAGTCTTCTTTTTGAAGCATTAATCACCTTCTGCGTGTTGGATCCCCACAACAGTGTCAAAACAGTGACCTTTGCTCTGGATCTTAATCTTCAGGAAGAGGGTTGTTCTCCGACAATCATCATGAACAAGTAGCTGAATGGTTTCGACATTTTCAGGGGTTGAGCTCATTGAAGGTCTTCCTGATCTTTTATCCTCTTCACTAATGTTCTTCCGCTTTTGAAGTGAGCGTGCCACTCAAAACACCAAAACTACTCAACGCAGCATCGCCGTATGTGAAGCGTACCGCATGTCAAACGTCTCTGAGGCAGATTTGCCCAGTTTCACGCACATTTTCACATTTGCTTTTTGTTCTAATTAGCTGTCCATGATGAAATGATGTTCTGGCCTACTGCTTTTGTAACCCATCTGTCTTAAGGTTTAACATGTTGTGAGATGCTTATCTGCTCCTCACAGCTGCGAAAAGTTGTTAATTAAATTATTATTATTTAAATAATTATTACTGTTCACTTTCTTTCAGCTCACAGCAGTTCAGCTCTATAAAAATGTGTTTTTCATGTTAAACTAAAGATCGCTTGATGGTTTTTGCACCATTTTGGTTGTTCCTACGGGTGTTCCTATTAAAAAAATGTTTTAAAAAACATTAATTTTCACCCCTTTCTTTATTTTTCTTCTCTCTATTTATCTCAGGCGCATTCGTGGCTAAATTCTCTCGTCCCCAGAAGCGCTGCAGTGGAATTTTGTTCAGCCCTAAAGCCGTGGTGTGTGAAGTTGAAGGTCAACGTTGCCTGATGTTCCGTGTGTGTAATCTGCTCTCGAGGCCACTGGTCGACGTGTGTGTGAGCTCTGTGCTCTACGAGGAACAGGACGATCACACAATCCACCAAACCGCCTTGGATTTCATGCTCGATGGCTTGGGCTCCCGACCTTGCCCACTCTTCCTGTCCCCTTTGACCTTTCTCCACCCCTTGACCCCAGACAGCCCACTGAATCGCGTCATGCCGCCATCAGGCCAGTCGCAGTTCGAGCTGGTTGTGTTCCTTTCCGCTTCGCAGGAGGGCACAGGATCTGCGTACCACAAGAGGACATCCTACTTGGCTGACGAGATCCAATATGGGCGTCGGTTCACCAAGGCGGTCCTGCACGGAGAACGGCGGAACAGCGCTCAGGCCATGCGCTATTTCGACACACACATCTGCTCACTTATGGGACCCAACACTTACAGCAACTCTCGGGACAAGGAGTGTGTGGTACAGGTCAACGGCGACGGTAACGATGCAATGGAATAGCTGTTCGTCTGTACGTTTCTGTGTTTGTGTGTGTCCTCCATTTTTCCTCCGTGCACATGAAATGGCATTTCACTTGAGAACAACGTTCACACAATTCTTACATTTCATTCCATTAATACTAATCACTATGTAGAACTTGGTCAGATGCTAATCCATAGCTAGTATCTGTCTCATCGTTAACCACTAGTGGGAATCTGTCTGGATCGAAATTGGATTTCAAAATTCTAAACTAATTGACAGACACCAAAGTGCAAGAAGAACCCACCTGGAAGCTAACTACAAGCAACCAGGCACTAGACACAAGCTAAATCTACCTAGCTACCCAGCTAATCAATAGCCTCTCATTATTGTCTTCCTGAATAACTATATTGACTTTATTTAACATCATAAAGATTCATAGCGAAACTACAGACGTTTTATTCAACACCACACTCTGGTTCCTCAAATCTACCCCCCTCATCAGGCAGAAACTACACCATTTTGGGGGGGTTTTCTCATTAGAAATACACAGGTCATGGAATTCAACATTCAGAATGGAGTAAAAACTGTATTTTTCACCTTCAAGGACTTCAAGGCAACACTGTTCTTCTAAAACCACATCACATCTGGACTTGAAAGAACGAAGGAATAGCATGAAACGTGGATGCGCATTTTCACTGAAAATATGTGACATTTTAAGATTTAACAATAAATAAATAAAGCGATGATTTTAGAGTACACTGCTGAGAGCTAAACAATACTACTGCTTATAAATTAGCATCAAGGTGCCAGGTGATTGTGGAACCGTTAAAATAAACATGCAGAATTATGCTAGCTAGCTAGTCACTTGTGGGAATGGCTACATTGTGGGGTTTTTTTTTGTTTTTGCTTTTTGTTTGTTTGTTTGTTTGTATGTTTAATTTGAACAAAACCTAGGAAACATGCTTGGCTCTATTAGTTTTGAGGAATTAGTTCATTTTTGTCAAAAAAAAGTAAAAGAAATTACCCAAACACTAAGCCCTAAATACAAAGAGCCAGTATTAAAATATTGTAAAAAATTCTGCTCGTTTCTGTTTCTTGAACGACAAAGTCACAAGGTACACTTTATAGACAAAATATTGAGACACCTAACTTTTCCAGCCATGTGTGGTTCTTTGCCAAACTGTTAACACAATGTTGAAGGCACACGGTTATATAGGATATATTTGATTGCAGTAGCATGACATTTTCCCTTCATATCTTCATGAACATATGCTGTCAATGGTTTGGATTGGAAGATCTCCTGCTATAGAGCTCTGACCCTCAACCCTATTGAGATGAATGTGAACGCTGACTGCACCCAGGCCTCCTCACCTCCTCTACATCAGTACCTGACTTTACTAACACCCTTGTGGCTGAATGAAATCTCACAAATCTCCACAGAATCAAGTTGAACATCTTCCCAGAAGATGGGATTTTATTATAACAGCTAATGGAGACTAAATGTGGAATGGAATGTTCATGGGACCTTACGCTATCTTATCTTATGCTTACGCTCGAACTTTTGTCCGCATAGTGTAGTTCATTTCCCACATAAAGGACTAGCAAATCCACTGGACCCTGCACATAGATCTGCATGATTAGACAGATAGTCGCACACTGTATATTTTTATTTTATTTTTTTTCCTATTAAAATAACACTCAGATAACACTGCATTATTAAAGTACTTATCTTCTCCGAGTCTTTGCTCTGAAGGAATTTTGTGAGCAGAGGTAACTTTTTTTTTTCTCTATTATTCTTTAAGTCAATCAATCCAATATATACTGTAAATCAAAAATCTGAGATTTTTCTATCAGTATTGGTTATGTGTGTAAAATGTTATGATCCCCAAGATTTTTTTTCTTTCTTACCAAACGGAAAAGACATTTTTAAACACTGACTACTGTTTGTAAATTAAACTGTGTGGAAGGCTCTGTGTGGCCTTGTGAAAGAAGTTCACCATCATTTTGTAACATATAACGAAAGATGAATTAAAAATAATATTCTTAAAAAAAGCACTTTTCTGCTCTATGATTATGACACTGAACGTAGACTATGACAAAGAAATATATGATTTTGGCCCCATTCGTTGTCCATAAGAGACTGTAACATTTCAAGATATTTTATTCATTTGAACAGAATAAGGTTTAAACATTTCATTTCTATTTGCCAAATTTCCTCAACACATTTACTTATGCAAATGTAAGACTAGATGATATCTTAGTATAAAGTCTAAATAAAATCCAGAATGCAGCCTTGTATTCAACATCTCTAGGTTCTTCCACACTGCCCCACTGCTACGCTCCCTCCAGTGGATTCCTGTAGCTGCCCACATCAGATTAAAAACACTGATGCTGGCCTACAAAGCCAAAATTGGACCAGCACCCCCTTCATCTCAGCACTGATCCTCAACCACTGCTCAACTGATCCCATCATCTATCAGGGTACAGGGAAGCTTCCAGACTCTTCTCTGTTCTGGAACAGAGGTAGAGGAAAGAACTGCCACTGGTTGTCAGAACAACTGAATCCATAACAGTCTTTAAACAACGGGTCTAAAGAAGTACCCTTTCCAGAGGTATATAAATGAGCACTTTTTGGATAAATAACTTGCTTTTTAACTCTTATCTTTCCCAACAGAGTTTTCAACTGATTGTATTCTTTGTCTGTGTCCTACTGAAACAGTATTAGAATGTATTTATTGATGGTGGCTTCAAAACTTTTGCTTGATGAATGATCAGACAAATGATGAGAAACTAATATAATTCATTTACCATTTAACTGCAGAGGTGGACAGTAATGAAGTAAATGTTATTATTTCCCTGTACTTAATTAGCTTTTCCATGTAGCTGTACTTTATTGAAGTATTTCCATTTGGGGAGACTTTTACTTTAACTTTACTACATTTCAAAGTCAAATATTACTCAACTACATTTAGCAAAATCGGTCGATATTTTTGTATTTATTTGTGTATAAAAACGTAACTGGTCAAACACGCAGCGAGTCACCAATCAGGATCGAGCGCCTGCTCTGTTTTACACGTGTTCTGATTGGTGCTTGGTGTATCTACTGATCACCAACATACAGTTCAGCATCAGTTCATCATCAAGCAGAACATTTAGAGAGGAATCAATGATGGAAGAAACTCCAGACTAGAACTCGCCACAACACACGTGACCTCATTTGCACAATCAATCAGTGTTTGAGTCATTAATATCATTCTATTAATAGATCGGTGTCCTGAGCCTTCACACATAAATTGAGGTGATTAAGTAAAGAGTCGTGTGATAAAAAATGATAATAGGAACATTATAGCTATAATAAATCATATTACATTGGATACTTAAGTGCATCTGAAGGCAAATACTGTTGCACTTTTAGTGTAGCTCTACTATTTTTTCTCAAGTACATGGTTTGTGTACTTCATCTACCACTGTTTAATTGGTCCAAGTCTTCAAGTCTGAGTTGTTCAATCCTTTTTCCTGTATAGTTACTGTTCTGACATGACAAACGAATGATATTTGTTTGAAAATGAATATGAATGAATAAATCGTTTAAAAATGAATAAATCAGCCTTTGAGACACAAGTCACAAGTCATAAAAAATATTCTTTCATTATGACAGTTGTTAAAAGCATTATTTTTTATAATCTCTCATCATTCCAGTCACGAGACTTTGCACAACACTCATAGAATCAGTGCTGGAATTATTATTTATGAGAAACATGAGATCTTGTTAAAGAGTAAAATTTGCTGTTATTAGGAAAAAACCTGTGGCGTTAGAGACTGCGACAGACCCAGCTGTCATATCACCTCCACCCCAACAGAGGGAACCATCAGCCGAGAATTGAATTTGAATTTTGGGATATGATAAGCCATGCTCACTCTAACGATGCAAAGTATTGTAATTCTCTTTTGCCAGCTGAGCCCTTATTAGTTCACGTGTTACTGTTGTGTTTCCTCAACTATGTCTACGGCCTCTCATCTTTTGATTTGTTGATCCTGTGGACTGCTTTATCGACGTTTGTACCGTTTGCCCGTTCAGCCTACTTTGCTTTTGGATTACGTGTTTGTTTTGCCTGCTCTGTGTTTTTCTACCAATAAACCACATATGGATTTCAATCCACCAGCCTCCTCGTTACAAAGACTTTATAATAAGACCACATTTTAGGGGGTTTAAGACTATACATTTTTAAAGTAGTTGGCCTTATTGGCTTTCCATAATGCCACTCTCTCTCTCTCTCTCTCTCTCACACACACACAGAGAAATTAACATGAAGTTTGATTTACTATATAGTAATATATTTCTGTTTTGAGGGTCTCTATGTTACACACACATAATTGTGTTAGAATTGATTATTCCGGCTCGGTTGCTCACTGTGATCTGCTCAAGTGTCAGTTTTTGCCTCAAAACAAAATGTTCTTCAATTAAGGTTGTTCAGTTTTGTCCCCAATTTTATGAATTTATGGGGTGCCATAACTTTACTACAAGAGTGTGTTCAATCCTTAAAGCATTAGGATTAATACCTGAATGACAAGATGAAGCCATTAGGACCTTTTAAAATGGTTACTGCCTCAAGCCAGGACTGCAGATTAAACACCTCTTGGTGGCCATTTTGAAAGGTCAAACAGGAAGTTGTTCCTGGTGAGACTTGTTCCTTTTGTAACAGTTTTTACACATTGTTAATGCCCTAAACATTTCCAGAAACATGGGATGTAAAGAACAACATGACTAAGAAACACTGTATGTGAAACAATATCACGTGTACATTTGATGGTTTGTCCCTTAAAAACTGGTTATACAGGGTCACGTGACTTGTATATCTATTTACATGGTACAATCGATCGGTTATAAATTATATAGTTACAAATCAGTTTTCCTATTTTAATTCCAGTTGTGTGTAATATTCAATAATAATTCCTGTTTATTAGAGATTGTAAAATATACTTGTTAACTGTTATGTAGCTCACTACTGACACCTTGTGGACAGAAACGGACTTTTACAATTACCTTTAATGATGCAACAGGTAGGATTCGCGTGGTGTGGGTGGAGTCTTTGTTGTCAAATGGGTGGAGCTACAAATCGAACACGCCCTCTTTTTCACCCATGTACACAAAGCTTCACCCTAAAGAAATGTTGCTAATACACAATTTAAAGTTGTTTTTCTTCTGAGAAATGGCCAGGTCACATTATATCGAGATTCCAAACTATCTTTATCACCTTCAAGATCTGGATTTAAGTGACACTGTTGTATTAAATCCAGATGATGACTTGAAAATGATAACGCAATATATTTTTTTTTGACTGAAAACACCATCTCAGGGTGGACGGAAAGCCAAAACAGACAGAGAGAAAAAATCTAGTCTCAGTTGTTCAACTCTGAAAGCCTGTAACATTTACTGGTATATAAAGATTTGGGGACTTTTTTATAAACATTTATTTTTATCCTTATTTCTATTGATTTTTATAACATTTTTATTAGAAGAAAATTCTAAAGAATTGGCTATTGCGTTATTTTGGTGTTTGTGTATTAGTTCACGTTGTGTGCGTGTGAGTGCATTTACACATTCCGTAGTGTTCACTCGTGTAATAACAGACTTTATTGTTAATGGATTTTAAGACATGCTAAGGAAAAAAAATACAATTTAAGAAAAATCTATTACATTATGAAAGTTGGTCATGATTAAAAAAAATCTAAAAACAAATAAATAAAAAAACATTTCCCTAAACCTGATGTCATGATGATGTCACAAAGTCGCTCAGCATGCGACCTGATTTAAATATTCATATATATATATATATATTGTTTTTTAATTATATTGTTATATATTCCTTCATTAATATCGTTATATACTAAAGTACTCTCTTATATTAAATATTATTTCAAAAATAGAGCTAGTCGGAGTAAAATAGGAAGCTCACACCTTTAAAGCTGTGTGTGTGTGTGTGTGTGTGTGTGTGTGTGTGTGTGTGTGTGTGTGTACTGTATGTGTGTGTGTGAGTTACTTTAGCTACAGTTACAGTGAGGCTTTACAGCTGTGCTTCTGTGTTCATCAGTAGGAGGTACGCCTTGTGTGTGTATGTGTGTATGTGTGTGTGTGTGTGTGTGTGTGTGTGTGTGTGTGTGTGTGTGTGTGTTCGTGCATGCATGTTCAGGAGGTAAATGCAGATTGAAGCTCTTTGAATGCGGCCCGTCGTTGCTTTCTCCTCTTCCATCCTCTGCTTCTCTTCTTTCTCTTCACGGAGCTCTGCCTCAAACTTACTGCGTACTGACAGCACCTGAGCCTGTAACACACACACACACACACACACACACACACACACGCTTTCTTTTTCTCCCTGTTACAGATAACACAACCTGTATACCAATATTTTATAAAACACACACACACATTATATCCACATACTCCATATTAAAAACCATCTCTCTCACACACACACACACACTCCATATTGCACATAATGAAGACTGTATACCAGTATTACACATTTTGTACACACACACACACACACACTCCTAAAGGTGAAGTTCAACTGTACTGCCATTAGATGGAGACACACGACTTAAAACCTCACCTATGTAAACACACACACACACACACACACACACACACACACACACACACACACACACACACACACACACACACACACACACACACACACGTACACACACGTACACATTAATCACCATTAGAGGGAGCCATGTATTTAAACTAAAACTTAGCAGATCATAAGGTCAATGGACACGGGAAATGGGAGAAGCCGAAAGAAAAAGAGGAAGAAAAATGGACACAGGAAACAGTGCACACTCTCTCTTAATTAACACACACACACACACACACACACACACACACACACACACACACACACACACCTTGGCCTCAAAGAAGTCACATGCTCCCTTCACGCCCTCATTGGACACGTTGATCTCTGAGAGACGAGCCAGTGCCATGAGAGGGTCGTCCTCCTGCAGATCCCCTGCTGCAGCTCTCCTGAAGATCAGGAGGAACTGAGAGAGAGAGAGAGAGAGAGAAATATTTGTGTTATATATATTTTCTTTTCATTCCGTTGCTCAACACAGCATGCGAAATTAAGGCTGCTGCGTTCTCAAATCCGATTGGTCAGAAGGTTTTGATACGTTTTCATCCGCTCGTTCTGATACGCACCAAACGTAACCCGGAAACATTTTCCTAGTACTCGGGTAAGGAATCCAGTGTCAGTGGTCTACTTCATGTGTCACCGAAAGTATGTGGACACCCAAGCATAAGATTGATATAAGCTTCTTTCTGAACATTGCATCACACATTCATTCTACATTTGCTATTCTAATAAGATCATCATGTTCATATTGAGATTTGTGTGTGTCTGGATAAATCAGGTGCCCCAATCCTTTTGCCAATTGAGAGATTAATTGTGACTGCAGATTGTGATCTAAGATAAACCGAGTGTGTGTGTGTGTGTGTGTGTGTGCAATCTTATCCATATGGAATGCCTCAGTCACTTAAGGAACTGAGACACAACAGAGCCACTGTGTTCCACACATAGCTGCCTTATCACCTGTCTGAGAGTCTGAGTGTCTGTGTGTGAGTGTGTGTGGCTCTATAGCTTTCTGAGGACCGCAAACCCGATCCACACAGGTTATTCTGATGATACTATAAGATCAGGTCAGTCCCCAAAAAGACTCATCAGCTACTATTAGGGTGAAAAAAACTGAAAACTGTCATATAAAATTTCTTGTTTTTACACAAAAAAAAATGTCCCTGTATGTTCAAACAGGGTTTTATGAGGACTTTCAGCTCATTGCCCTCGTTTTTTTTCTTATCGGATCATTTAATTGTACGCATTTTAATCTAAACCAATCAGGAATGAACCAATAACACAGATGGACCACAAGGTGTGAAGCACAAAGATATTTTTCAAAAAGCTGCTTATAGCACACACACACCCACACCCACACCCACACTTACCTCTCGGTAGCTGAGCTTGCCGTCATAGTCTTCATCCACCTCGCGGATCATGTTCTTTAAGCCGATGTGAGTCTGAGGAGCTCCCAGCTTCTCCATCATCATCTTCAGCTCCATCAGATCAATGTATCCGTCCTTCCCCGAGTCAAATCTGTAACATACACAAATGCATTGGGACGGCGGATTTTTCCAGTCGTATGCGGTTCTTCCTAAAACTTTTACTGCAAAGGTGGCGTGAAGGACGTCTTTGGATGTGGCACGATATTTTTAAGATATGGTTTCTGTGGGTTGGAGTGAAAGCTCTTCCTGCTATAAAGCCCTTATACTCACTAATTTGGGACGAATTTTTCACCCTGACAACCCTGACACCTCACCTCACCTACACCAGTACGTGACTTTACTAAAACCACTGTGGTTGAATGAATTCTCCACAAAAATCTTGTGGAACATCTTCCCAGCAGAATGAAGCTCAGTATAAGAGTAAATGAGGAATTCATGTGGAATGGTATGTTCGAGAAGAAGCACATACCAATTATATGGTCAGGGGTCCACAAAATTGAGTGTATGTTTAGTGTGCTTCAATTCCTAGTTTACGTCCACGTCATATATCAAACATCGTCATAAATTAAAGTGTGAAAAAATTTCAACCAGTTCTTATTTACAGTCTGGATGGAAAACTTCCAAACGTGGAGCATCCCATCGTATACGCACATTAAACGTGTAGAAACACCAGATGCAGGAGAACCAAACCTGTAAGAAGCAGCAGAGATGACCTGCATCTAGTGCGCATGAAGTATGTGGCTAGCTTGCTTTGCTAGCATAAAGCCTAGCGTGAAAAACATTCTCCAGGATTTTACAGAGTGCAACTGGAGTTGCACTGAGGACTGATGCTAATAAGCTAACCTGAGGACAAACAGGACAGAGACATCAGGAACAGCAACATTTTCTACAGATGTGATGGTAGAGTGTGAGGAACGAGTTTGTTTGGATTTGAAGATTGAAGTACAAGAAGAGTGGGAGAACTGAGGTGAAGAATTTTAATATCCTGTTCTCCAGGAAGTGATGGGGAGAGACACAGAGAGACACAAAGAGAAAGACAAATAGTGTGATGCTTTGATTGCATAAGTGACAATCTTTAAGTAATTCACACACACACACACACACACACACACACACACACACACACACACACACACACAGATGCTGGGAATCGTTTAGCGTAGAGTGTATGAGCGCGTATACGTAATATAACGAAAGAATGAAAGGAACAGCACCTTTCTGTTTTCTTTTTTGAGACGACTCGTTCTTCTGAGTCCCGTTAAAGACTTGTTCAAAATGAACGAATCGTTCATGAACAAACCATCACTTACACACACGTACACATCAGGCTGTCTCACGTCTCACACTCAAACACCGTGTCTAATCTCTTCTCGACAGAAGTGTTGTGTCTGGACTTAGCAATCAATCAAACGGAAGCAGCTAATCCAAACACACGATGCACGGTTTAACCCCGCCCACTTTATCAAATCAGGGTAAAACTCTAACTCACGTATTCGTGTATAAACGCACTGAACTAACGCGAACTACTGAGCATTTTGCAGTGTGTGTGTGTGTGTGTGTGTGTGTTTAAATGTTCTCTCTCATTGGCTCTTCATGGTATTTTTAGATAGCCAGGATTGGGGCAGTGAGCTGGCCTTCATACACACACACACACACACACACACACACACACACACACACACACACCCATGAAAGGTCCTTTTACTGACTTGCGTCACCCCAGTATAAGCCCAAAAAAAGGATCGCTATTTTTTTCATTACAAAGCCATGTTTTTATGAACCATTAATTCCTGATAATCTAGAATCCAGATTCCAATCGTCTCTGGAGGAAATGCAGGAAACACACTTTCTGCAAACGGTTTTTGCGAGATGTTTATATGTTTGGATTTATACTGCTACTCTGAAACAACAAATAAGACTCCCACGTACCAGAGTCCACCAATCAGAACTCAGAGAGAGGAAGGGGGGTGGGAGTGAAAAAGAATAATAAGGAAGAAAAAGGAGGGTGAAGTTGGCATTTCAGCACCCACCGCATGCCAAACGCATTCCAGCACAACACACACACACACACACACTCCATTAACATGATGGTACACAAAGGCAAAAGGAACCATGGAAACCCAGGACTCGTAAAGCAGTAAAGCAATTAGACTCTGTGTGTGTGTGTGTGTGTGTGTGTGTGTGTGTGTGTGTGTGTGTGTGTGTGTGTGTGTGCGCGCGCTCTGTAATGGCTCATGAGAAAGACCTAACTGTGGTCTGAATGCCGAGATTGTCTTCATGATTCGACGGCAGATACTGTGCAGTTCAGCCTTGTGTGTGTGTGTGTGTGTGTGTGTGTGTGTGTGTGTGTGTGTGTGAGTGACCCGGTTTTCTTTTTTTCGATGACACGTATTTCCTCTGTGGCTAAACGAGTGCAAAACCAGGCTGAAGTGGGTCACATACACCTCTCTCCCCTCTGTTATTACGCTACTTACTTGCTGGTTTTCTGATTTTCTGAACTTGTCAGGACCAGTAAAGGAGGCGTGGACACACAGACCTATACAGAAGTTCAGGCCACACCCACACCCACACCCTCCCACAGACACTCGGACCCTGTTACTGAAGCTGAGACCACACTTGTGTTCTTCCAGAGAAACCAAATCCACACTCACCTACATACAGTCAAACCACACACCTTCTAAAATATATTGACCAACAACAACATACACAAGTTCAGAGCACACCCATTAACACAAGCTCAGACCACGCCCACTCCCTCACACACACGTGTTTGGCCACACCCACATACACAAGCTCATACCACACCCTACACACCCACAAATACTTCAAGCACACCCACCAAGCACAGACCACGCCCATACACGCCCAGACCACGCCCACGTTCTCCTGAGAGATCTCGGAGAAGTCCTGGTGGCTTCGAATAAAACTCTCTTCATCCCAGTCTGTTTACTTCTTTACTTGTGTATAGAAACATCTCACACCCACAACTCCTGCACCCACAGAGCCTGCATCTATCCCAGGTCTCACACACACACACACACACACACACACACACACACACACACACACACACAAAGCTGACATTGTTAGTGCCAGTGGGGATGCAGGACTTCGGAAAAGTGGCCCCTTGTGATGCCGCAATGAGGCCGAAAATGAAAAGAAAAAGAGAGAAAGAGAGAGAGAACTAAAGAGAGAGAGAGAGAGAGAGAGAGAGAGAGAACTAAAGAGAGAGAGAGAGAGAACAGGAGAGAGATAAACTGATAAAGAAAGAGGATTAGAGATAGAGAGGGATAGATGAAGAGAGAGAGAGAGAGAGAGAGAGAGAGAGAGAGAGAGAGAGAGAGAAACTGATAGTGAGAGGATTAGAGATAGAGAGGGATAGAGAAAGACAAAGAGAGAAAACAGGAGAGATAGAAAAGAGAGAGGAAGAGAGAGAGAGAGAGGGGAGAGAGATGGGGGCTAGAGAGAGGAAGAGAGAGAGAGAGAGGGGAGAGAGATGGGGGCTAGAGAGAGGAAGAGAGATACAGTAGAGATGGGAATAGTGAGAGAAAGAGAAATAGAGAGAGGAAAAGAGAGAAAGAGAGAGAGAGATGGGGGCTAGAGAGAGGAAGAGATACAGTAGAGATGGGAATAGTGAGAGAAAGAGAAATAGAGAGAGGAAAAAGAGAGAGAAAGAAAGAGAGATGGGGGAGAGAGAAGGGGGGGGGGGTACAGCAGCAGAATTAGAATTGAATCAGTTCCATTAGTGTGTGACGTCACACCATTCATCAAACACTCTCACACCACTGCAACATCACCGCAGAAACATGAAAGAGAGCTTTCTGTCCTTCACTCTTGTTTGGATCTCTCTCTCTCTCTGTTTTCAGTTTCTCTCTTCCTCATTTCCATTTTCCTCTTTCTTTCTATCTGTCTGTCTATCTCACACTCTGCCCTATTTACTCATCTCTTTCTGTGTTTTTGTGTCCATCCATCACTCTGTTTACTGTTCCTGCCTCTCTTGCTCTATCCATCTGTCTTTCTGACGGGACGGATCTCTCTCTCTCTCTCTCTCTCACGCGCGCGGAATGTAATTGATGAATTGGTGAGGATGAGGACGGACGCGTGCGTGAGCGCGCGCTCACCTCTTAAACATCTCCTCCATCTGTTTAATCTGTTTGCGCGTGAACTCCTTGAACTCGGTGTATGGGTTGAACACCTTCATCACCTGTCGGGGCCTCGCGCCTCCTCCACCTCCTCCTCCTCCATCTCCCCCTCCGATCTCCAGTCTGCGGTTCAGCTTCTCCGCGAGCTCGCTCGAGCACCCCGAGTCCCCGTTGGCGGCGGCGTCCGCGTCGCCCTCACCGTCCCTCCGTGGCTCGCTGACGCTCCTCGCGGGGCTCACGGCGGGGCTCATGGCGGGACTCATGACCGGGCTCTGCCCCGGACTCACGGGCCGCTCTGTGGCGTCCAGTCTGCGCCTCAGCTTCCGCGCGAGCTCCTCTGACGCCATGACGTTGAAAAAAAGCGTGGGGTCCTCGTTAAACTGCCGCGGTGCTGCTGCTGCTGGTGCTGCTGCTTCTCTGTGATCAGCTGTCGGACTGGAGACGAGGCCGGGACTCGGTGCCTCAAGGAGAGAGGGATAGAGAGAAAAGGGGAGGGATGGAGGGAGAGAGAGAAAGAGGGCGGGGCTGCACGCGGAATCACAGACTGATTTATATCAGGATGGTTTGCAAGCGGCATGGTTTTATTGCCAGTTCCTCGAATTTTACGCAGAATTGATGCGTTTTTCACACCTGGGGGCGACTGGAAAACTAATCCAGCCAGAGTCCTTATTATTATTATTATTATTATTATTATTATTATTATTATTATTTTACCAGCCTTTCTCTGTCTCTCTCTCCTTCTCTGCCTTTCTCTTTCTTTGACTCTCTCTCTCTCTTTTTACGCAGTGCGTAAACACCTTCACCCTCTCTCTCTCTCTCTCTCTCTCTATCAAAAAGCTCTGCCACTCAAGATCCTGCCACAATTTTCATTTGTTAACATTTGCGTTGATATAAAAAAAAACACATATTGTGTTAATTTAATAAAATGAAATTTTGTGTATAATTATTGTAACAGATAATATAAAAAGATATTCTATGCGTTGGCCGGGAATCGAACCCGGGTCAACTGCTTGGAAGGCAGCTATGCTCACCACTATACCACCAACGCGTAAAGTTAGAGCGTACACACGATATTTAAAACACAGAGTAAAATTGTGTATTCACGATGCAAATTAAAATCTGTATAAATAATAGTTTAGTATTTGATCCCTCAAGTCTATTAAGCCGTGCATTGAATAGTTGGGTGTATTTTGTATTTGAGTTACTCTATTACAGGGGTTTTCAAATTGTGTAGCGCGCCCTCTAGTGGATAATAAAGACATGACAGCCGAGGCGCAATGGATGATGCATGATTGATCTATTTTTTGTGTTCTTCATTTATGATTTTCTTAAATAAAAAGAGACACTAAAAGCAACAGTTATTATCATTATCGCAAGTAAACGAAAACATCAGTAACACAACACAACTACACCTTTATTTGCTCTTGTTTTGAACTTGATGATATTTTATGTTATTGAAAACTCAAAAAGTTTGACGTTTTTTAAATAAGAAGTGTTTCCATTTTTGGTCGTGATGGAGGAAAGGTGGGGCTAGAAAACCCACCGTGGGGAATGGCAGAAAAAGTTTGAGAATGAATGCTCTGTTATAATATCGGAAATAAACTTGATAATTAAACTCGCGTGTTCTAGCGCCCTCTAGTGTTCTTAATAGGATACAACGTGTAAACGTGTTCGACTCGGGTTTTAGATAAAAGCTTTATGGGTATAAATGTTTTACTCGTGTCGTGTTTATTCGTTATAATTCGTTCGTAATTCGTTATTTTAGAAGTATAGTATTATTGTGTAGTCTGTAGTCTCTTTATATGGGGTATTCTCCGGCGAGCTGGATATATGGCTCGTTGGTCTAGGGGTATGATTCTCGCTTAGGGTGCGAGAGGTCCCGGGTTCAAATCCCGGACGAGCCCAAGCTTTTCTTTTTTATTTCTTAAATAGCAAATAGTTATTATGTCTTTTAAAAATAAATGTAAAATTATTTCAATTGCCAAGTACAATCTAAAAGCCTCTAGAAATAATTATAGCAGCCTTAAGTTATGCGATTTGACAAAATATCAAATGTTTGTTAGTTTGTTTAAGGGCAGGACCTAGAATAAGATGTATTTGACCGAAATATTCGACGATATAGAATTAAAAGCTGAGAAACAGTTCTAACGATCAGGTTCAGGGTGAAAATGTTTTGACCCCGACGTGATTTGAACACGCAACCTTCTGATCTGGAGTCAGACGCGCTACCGTTGCGCCACGAGGTCTCTGGAGCTGAGCAGAGAAATGTTACACTATACAACAAGATACAACACTAATGCGTCATGTTTTTACTGCATGTCCAGTGTTGCACGTGACCGCCGCTGTTGAGCAATTAGTGACAGTCACATAAATGACGCGATCAGCTGTTTCTAACACCGGACCTCGTGGCGCAACGGTAGCGCGTCTGACTCCAGATCAGAAGGTTGCGTGTTCAAATCACGTCGGGGTCAAACCTTTTTATGTTCTTATTATTTTACACATTTGCACATTTCGTTCTACTTGTCTCCAATCTAAAGAGATCTCTTAGCGCTTGAACAGTGACATAAAAAAAATTCAAACATGTTCTTAGTTCTGATGAGAAATATATACTGTATATGTAGACAAAAAAATACTATATATGTGGTAAACCTAAATAGCAAGCAGGCTAACTAGCTTGCTGAGTGCCCTGCTGTGTTTTAAAACATATGCATGCTCCTACTTGTTTCTATGTAGGAAACAACACACATTAATGAGTGTATGAAAGTTCTGTGGAGTCCAAAATGGGACCTTTTTGTCTCTACCAGTCTTTTCTCCTGTTTTCCATCTCACACATCTGGTAGTAGATGAACTTGTGTGAGATGGAAAACAGGAGAAAAGATGTGATCAGACTGCTCCTCTGCACATGTCCAAAGCATCTCAATCTCACCTCCCTCACCTTGTCTCCAAAACGTCCTACATGCTCTGTCCCTCTAATAAACTCATTTCTAATCATGTTTATCGTCGTCACTCACAACGAACATTTAAACATCTTCAGCTCTGCTACCTGCAGCTCCACCTCCTGTCTTTTACTCAATGCCACTGTATCTAAACCAAATTGAAGAACCCAATATGTCTAAAAAAGTCAGGCGTCTTGATACTTTTATCAATATAATGTGTGTGACTTCTAGCTAGCTAGCTCATGTTCAACATTTTATTAGGACACAATCACAGGAAACAGGATTTAAGAGTTTTAATAACAGATCTCCATATATAAACTTGATATTGTGATGTCGATTGCCCCATTGGGGGGCCCAGGCATTACTGTGTAACCGGGTTAAATGCGCACATACTCGGAAATTAAATCACAAACCACATGCTTCATGGATGTCGTGTTGGAAGGTAAGCAATTAAAGAGTGGGCCTGTAAGAAAGATTTTCAGTGCACAGATTTTGGGAAGTTCTGAATTTGGTCCGTTGCCTTGGCAAACAGGAATGCCAGTCAAAATCAGTTCAATAATACAGAGAGAAAAGCTCATGTGACGTCACCACTCGCCGCTTAATAGAAAAAAATGGTTTGAGATATGAAGGTCCTCTTGATGTTGATACATGCTAACCAGCCCGCTAACTTGCATTTACGTGTTTGGCAGACACTTTATACAGAGCGACCTACAATTACGCTGTTGTGAATGGTCAAGGTACTTGCTCAGGGGCCCGGGAATGGCAGCTTGATGGTGCTATATTTTGAACTCACCACATTCTAACATTTTAACTACTAAGCTACCCCTTAAACAATTAATTAATTAGATTAACGGTGCTGGGTCATTATAGCAAGCAAGTTTAACCGGATGCTAATTCGGTGGCCAGTGGTGATGTTACATGTTCGGTGCTAAAATTCTACTCAAGTTTATCCTCAAACAGAAAAATCACAACAGAAAGAGAAGATCAATGATAATCGTCCCTGCAAACTTTCATGTTGCATCACAGTCGTATAAAAAAAAAAAAAATTGGAATAATAATAAAAAAAAAAAAAATCAACAAGCACAATTAAAGCCTTGGTCACATTATTGGAAACATGCCATAACTTTCACTTTCCTTCTTTTTTTTTTTTTTCATAGCAGGTAGAAAGTTAGCTGAAGATAGCTTAACGCAGCATGGGCTTTTAAACTCCGCCATATCGACGTACTTCTTCCACCTTCTTCCTCAAAATCTGTCGGGTTATCTCAAGGACGTTCTGTTACTCTTAGCCTGAGCGAAGTTTGTTAGATCAGGAACAGGAAACGGCAGCGTGATAAGTCAACCCGGTTTGATATCACCTCAGAAGACGACACTTAGTCCTGCCAACCTGCCCAAAACAAAATAATGCATGCTAAAAAGGTATGAGTCTTTCATTCTAATTTCATTAGTCGCTACTCAAAACCGTGAAATAGTCCGCAATTTAGTTTAGAAAAATTTCTGATTTCGAATTTGAAATAATTTTGAAATTCTTTGACAGAAATTTTAACATTTCTAATTGAGAATACGTTATTTTTTCAATTAGCTTTTTTTAGTTCTAATATTAGCTATGTGTAGCTGAGTTTAACCAAGTCAAGCAGACGTTGCTAGGTCTTGTAAATGAGTGAGGGGGTAGCATCTTCCCGCTGGGAACTTCAAGTCCAAACAACAGACTAAATATTGCTGATTTGGAATTGGGGTGGAGCGAACAATTAAATAGCTAATGCAATTGTCAATAGTTTCATATATCAATTGGAATTTCTGGTACTTTTGGGCGATTTTTTTTGTAACAGCTCTGGAAAATACTTGAAGGTTAGCAGGTCTGCTACTGGAGTGCAATCAAAAAAGGTGTGAGCTAGATGTGCTAAATGAGGGCACCAAACCCCCAGCAAATAATTAGCCATCAGTGTCACTTGGTGAACCCGGGCACAGAATGCCGAAGCTGATGAAGAAGGCGTACTTGGTGATATGCAGGGTTTTAAAAGCGGACATTGACGAAGGCGTGCTGAACAGCATTCAACTGCAGAGAGACCCGAGCTAAGTGTTTATCATTTTAGGTGGTCCTCCAGAAAGATCTGCCCTGCCACCTCGTTAAGCTGTGATCAAAACAACCAGTCTACATTCCTTTGGTCATGTTTAAAATGATGTTTTTCGATACACACAGTTTATTCAATACCTGTAAAATTACCTTCATACTAAAAAATAATGACGACATCTAGTTATCTTAACACCCCTCAGAAATGATGACGGGGAAACAAATCTGAAATCAGCTAGTCGGTACGATGGCGCCGCATTCCTCAGCGAATTTTACAGGACGTTTGTAAGAAAGGTTTAACCTTCGGGAAAAAGCATTCACGCTTGTCTCTTGGGAAAAATTCAAATTTGGGAAAAATCTGGCAAAAGGGATAGAAGAAAAAAGAATCTGCCTACTGGATGCTACAATAGTTTAGTGTGATTCCGAAGTACAAGTATCTTTCTTCGGCTAGTTAGCGCAATTAGCGAGCAAAGTACCTTGGAAGGGTTGGTTATTTTATATTAACCAGAGAAACTCTGTTCAAGAGTTCGCAGTAAATCAGAAAATTGCAGTACAGGCTAAACGAATTGCAGCTACTTGATCAGATTCCAATCGTTGGTCATAACAGTATAAGGAGCACTAGCATACCGAAAGGCTAAATCTTTTAAACGTGTCACAAACATAACATTCAAACGCAACTATGTACAATATAGGATTTTTTTATATATTAATTATTGGAGTTTTGTTATTTCAATACATTTAGTCCTCTGCACTTTATAGAGTATTCTGAATATGTACAATATAAATTACTACAGTTTCAATGATAAAATAAATAAATAAGATACAATAAGATACAATGACCGTGGCATCTGCAGTGTGGGTTTTTTTTTGTTTCCGCCCCCCCCCCCCGATATGGAAGATAAAGTGTATCTACATTTGTGTGGTTTGTGCCACCGTCTTTATGTATTTGTCCTCAGATGAGCTGCATGTGTGTGTGATTTTTGTGGTTATGAAGATGAGACTGAGTAAGAACAGTGGTAAAAATGTGCCAGACAGACTCCGGGCCTCAAGGACAGGAAGTCATGCCTCTGAAAACAGGAAGCAGGAAGCATCAGGGCAGGTGAGTGTGAAAAGGCTTTTTTTTTGCTGCCGGCTATACCACCGTTCCGCTGGGCGAGTTTCCGTTTTGTGTCGATAATGGCTGAGAAGAATGCTGCAACAAGAAGGAGACAAATTGATTTTGGAAAATGGAGGGGGGGATTCATGCAACTTGAATATTGTGTATATACAGGTGGTCCCTGATGTACGATGGTTCAACCTTATGACGACGGAGATACGACAAAGTTGTAAATTGTATGTTTATACATATATACTGTATAGTTTACACAGTACGGTACTATAAATTGCTCTGTTTCGCTAACTTATGTACTGTAACTTGTTAAATACAAAGGAATATTTACGATATTTTGAAGCTGAAGAACGCATCTCCATCGTAAGTCAGGAACTACACGTATTTGCATGCATTTAGATTAAACCAGTTCCAATCTCAGACGGTCTGACATACATTTGAGTCGTATTGTGCTCCTCATAAGACCTCAAAGCCCACCAATAATTGATGGAATGCTAGAAAATATTCGCAAATACTTGTGTTGGCCGGGTGTAGCAGTCTTCCTCTGACTTTTCCAAACACATGCTTAACAGCCAATTTTAAAATCGTACCCCCTTCCTGAATAGAACAACTGGAGGCGACGGGCACAGATTGTTAAGCGTATTAATTTGCATATTACAATTGATAAACAGCCAAATCTGTCTAACCGCAGACATTTGACTACAAATTGAATTGGATGTGGCTTAAATCTTACTGATCTGAATAAGAGACATGAAGCAATCGTGGCATATCATGGAGCAAAATGCTCTATTGTTTTTGCAAAAACAAATAATAACCAGGATTGAAACTTCCACCTAAATCTCCTTACTGGGCAAATATCAAGTCATTAAAATCAAGAAAAGTCTATATATTTATCAAAACTAATTAATATGGGGCCTCACCATTTTGCCTGGCCGTGCCCAGGTGCAGATGAGTCCCTCTTGGCATGCGGTGATGATGCAGTCGTCCATAAAGACAAGAACCGTGAGCCTTTCGTGGGCGATCTTCTTACAAACTAGAGGTTCGAGCAAGGGGACTTCATTCATGCGTGGACACAACGTTGTTCCCAACACCTTAGACGCATCTAATCGATTGCTACGCGGTGCTACATTGATCTTGTCGTTGCTCTTGCTTATGTTCCCAAGACTGTGGTAGCGCTTGTGCTCCTTTTCCCCTCCAGTGGCAGACTTGTCTGATTTGCGCTCTTGGAGCGATAGCGTTGCAAAACGTCCAATGCTAAAGGGGGCGCTGCTTCCTACGCCGCTTACGCCCGTCCCTCCGCTTTCTGTTCCCCCTTGGTTTTTCGAAGCATTCGCAACAGCAGGATGTGGCAGGGAATTGGACCTCGAGAGGGAGCGAGGTAGTGGAAGGGGTAATGAAGCCGTCTGGTGGGTGTTGGAAGGGTGATGGTGACCCTCAACTCCTCCACTTCCGCTTGTGCTGTTCAACCCTGCACTGATGGAAGGTGGCGCGTTGGAGCCGAACGTGTTGGTGAGGGCACGGGAAAGAGGAAGTCGAGGATACAGGACATCATCTGTGAGATCCCAAAGGCAAAACTGGGTGTCTTGTCCCACTGATCCGAAGCGATACGAGACAGACGGCCCTCCTTTAGAGCTGTGTCGAGAGAGACGGGATAAAGTGCTGCTGGTTCGCACGCGACCGAAATTTAGTGCCCCTTGGCCTTGGTGGAGGTCCTCTTCACTACCGCTAAGTTCCATCGGTTCCTCTTCTTCTATGCTAGTAGTAAAGGGGTCAAAAGCCACCACGTTGACCCAGGACTTGTGACCGTGACCGCGTGCCACCACACGACTTTCTGCAAATGACCATACAGTGACCAGGTCATCTTCTCCACCGGTAGCCAAATATTTTCCATCGGGACTCCAAGAAACGCAGAGCAAGCCACCAAAGTAGCTTTTCATGACACCGTGCAGCTCCATCGAATCGAAATGAAAGACACGTAGGCAGCCATCTTGGCCGACACATGCTATGTGCACACCGTCGGGGGAAAACGCGAATTCGTTCAGCCCGCCTTCCCCTACTGCCCATCTCAAAAGTGGATTACGGGGCGTTTTGGTCTTGCAAGCATAAACCGCGAACCCTTCACCCTGCCGAAGCAGAGAATACTGCGGCGCTGTTGTGCCACATGGGTGCTCCACGTTATAGAGGTAGAGGTGCCCGCTAGCATGGGAGGCCAGGAATAAGTTCTCAGATTTAGGAAGCCATTTGAGACAAGTCACTTTAGTTTTGTCTATTAATCTCTGAAAGAGATGAAGCAGTAGAACGTGAATATTAGTCAACTTACCAACACCTCTGTCCAACTTTGTTAGTTTCAATGTAACAAAGAATATAGGTCATTTTAGCCTAAAAGATTTCCTAAATATTACCACTAATTAGTCTGGAACTAAAGACCTATACGAAACAATCTCACCCACACACCTCTTCATTGAAAAGCTTGCTGGTCTCTTTTTTGATGGGGTCCAGGTACTGCACCTGGCCAGCCGAAAAACCCACGATGAGAGCCACGCTGTCTGCAGTCGCAGAATACTGATTGAAGTCGTGACATGTCGGCTGCGTCCCTTTATATATACGCTTATCTATAGGCTTACTAAGATCCACTGCCTGGATTGGAGAAAAGAAAAGGAAGTAAACACCATGACTAGAATGTACAGTTTGTAGAAGCATTTTGAAAGAAATCTGTATATATCCTCTACGATGACGCCATTTTTATTAACAATGTGCGATTTGACATTTTTGAGTATTGAGCATAAAATGTGTACATTTCATATAGTAATCAATAGAACACAAAAAGTGCTATTTTTCTCTCCAAAAAATCTGCATGATTATACATTTTTTAAATAATTTTACCTCAGATGCAGCTTCTGTTCTTGCTGCATTGCAATGATTTAAATTTGTTTGGTAACAGTCAAAATAAAAGAATTTGACTCAAAAAAATGCACACTTTTAGAAAAAAATCGTTTTTTATTAGGGTAAAAAAAATCTAAACTTGTTGGAAAAGATGAATATTTGTCACTGCTGTGAACTGACCACCACACAGAATATGATGAATAGAAACATTTTAGGAGTCAGCCATCCATGGTGGTCCTTAAACTACAAGCAGAAGAACAAACTCCAAGTTTATAAGGTCCAAACCTGTTCCAGCATGATGATGCACCTGCACAAAGCAAACTCCATGTTCTAACGCTTGACCTAAAGAACTCAAGCGTCCGGCATAGAGCCGTGAACTTTAAGTCCACTGAACACCTTTGGAATGAACAAGTACACTGACACAACCCCAGACCTACTCACCTGATGGCACCAGTGTTCAATGAGGATGACCGCAAATCCCAACACCCCAAAATCTATTGGAGAGCCTTCCGGAAAGAAACTGAGCCTTTTAATACCACATATTTCAGATATTAATTGTACCTGACATCCAACGTTTCCTACTTTAGATTTTCACCAGGGTAAAAGTACCTCGCAGGCCATCTGGCAAAAGTTTCCTCCTTGATGAAATGCAGCACCCAAAAACATGACATCTTTTAATTTATTTTAGGTAAAATACCTCTGGCCATGTTGGCGATGACCAATATTTACATTTGACCAGTATTTATTAAACTTTATTATGGCATCACAAAGAAATTCAAGAAGGAAAGTTCAGAAAGAAAAAAAAGAAAAATGGTGTCACTGCACCAATGGCAGAATGATTCAAAGATGAAACTGTCCGATCACACGATGGGGCGCCCAATTCACCACTCACGTGCGAGAGCATTCTATAAAGGAATGTAATGTTGAAATAGCGTCTAACATCCTGGAGACGGATGGATCTTCACACCGGGAGGATCTTGTGCCAAACAATGGTGAGACAAGCGAGAAAGAAAAATTTAACTAGAAAATTTGTTTTGCAGGACGATAAATGCACCAGCAATAAAACAGTGGCTAATTGAATGTTACCTATAATGGACTTTGGATCTATAAATGACTTTTATAAATAAATACGTGAAAAAGACCTCAAGGTTGAATGTTTAAAGTGCCATCATCACATCAACGAAGTGTAGATACGCCTTTAGGATTTAAATATTCTGTCTATTCCTCAACCAGTAATTCAGACCACAGCAAATAAATTTCATGTTGTGAAGATAAATTTTCTATCAGGCAACCAGAGGCTGGGCTCGGTCCTTGTTTATCAGCAGGCCAATGCATTGTAGTTGGAACGAAAAATCCTAGGATAGTCATCTAAAAAGGACCACGCAATAAAATGTAGCTAGGGAGCGTCTCATTGTCTCATTTAGTACATCAATTCCGGTGCTTTTGGAGATTTGGGGAGATTTTATTCAGCCGCATTAGTAAAGTCGGTAAGTGTAGGTGAGGTGAGGAGGCCCATGGGAAGCAGATCTCCATGGAGCTGAGGTTTGGGTCTCTTAGTTCAAGTGAAAATTTCAAGCTACCGCAAAAAAAAAAAAACAATCGAATGAATGCAAAACACATGAACTGATTAAAAAAAAGAATACAAATGTTTTGGTTATAATGATGTCACAAGATCTTTCAATCTAAAGGCACATCGTTCATGCGTTGTTCATATTCATCACAATACATGAGTCATGAGCCCAGTCTTTAGTGCCTTAAAGAATCCAATGAAAAAATTCAACAAAGAAAGACTGGATTGGTTAAATGTTTTGTTTAAAAAAAAAACAATGATATTATTCTTAGAAATTCTTAATAAAATGTTAGTCTTTTTTAAACCTGAGACACAATTAGAAATGTTATGTAATAAATATTTACTTAATGTAATTTTTTAAAGGTTTGTTGAGAATGACTTAGTAGATTTTTGCATTATTTTTGCATTATTATCTTTTTACAGCTAATAATCCCAATTAAAACCTTTGTAATGTTGCTCAGAATCTTTTTTTTATGTTTGTTTAAAATGAAAAATATTTAAAATGCATAATATTTAGTAATTGTGTATTATGATGAATTATTATAGGCTCTGCTAATGTCAGGTCTGTGTGCCATTCCGCCTTATAATAATAATAATAATAATAATAATAATAATAATAATAATAAATAAACAAGGCTCGGATATGATTAGGATCATGATCCTGTAATAAATAAGGGAATAAAAGCACTATACTCCTCACTGACTCAGTGTTGGTTGTACGCACCTTTTTGATGTTGGTGTAGGTGTAGAAGTAGAGCTCGCGGCCGACGTTGAAGCACACACGCTCGGACTCCTCGCTCGGGTCTTCCGGCTGAAGCTTCACCATGGAGACCCGCACCGGGGGCAGGAAGCCCGCCGAAGCCGGAGAGGAGGCGCCGGGTCCGGGTACCAGACCGCCACCGCCCCCCGGTATCGAGGCAGCACCGGCTGCGCCACTCCCGGCGCCGGGACCGCGCGCCAAGCCGGCCCGCTGCTGCGAGTCCGAGAGCGTGAGCAGCTTGTAAAAACCCTCCCTGGTGCGGAACTGCGACTTGATCTCGTTGATATCCTTCAGAGCGCCTCCATCGCCGGCCATCTTCAGCAGCAGCCAGGCCGCACCGGAAGTCCAGACTTTCTGACACGGAAGTGAACGCCATTCGGAAATAAATAAATAAATAAATAAATAAATAAATAAATAAATAAGGGAGGTGGACCGTTATTTAATTAGAGATCTAATGTTTACTGTACAGACAAAGACTCAAAATTCTATCTATCTATCTATCCATCTATCTATCTATCTGTCTGTCTGTCTGTCTGCCTGCCTGTCTGTCTGTCTATCTATCTATCTATCTATCTATCTATCTATCTATCTGTCGGTCTGTCGGTCTGTCTGTCTGTTTACCTACCTGTCTGTCTGTCTGTCTATCTATCTGTCGGTCTGTCTGTCTGTCTGTCTGTTTACCTACCTGTCTGTCTGTCTGTCTATCTATCTATCTATCTATCTATCTATCTATCTATCTATCTATCTATCTGTCTGTCTGTCTGTCTGTTTACCTACCTGTCTGTCTGTCTGTCTGTCTGTCTGTCTGTCTGTCTATCTATCTATCTATCTATCTATCTATCTATCTATCTATCTATCTATCTATCTATCTATCTATCCAAATGCATGTGTTCTTTTTTGCACACAAAGGATTGTTATTAAGGTTATATGTATGTAATTAAAACTAATCCTATGATCCACCCTACCCGAATACCCTGTTTCAAGCAAACAAACAAACAAACACACACACACACACACACACACACACACACACACACACACACACACACACACACACACACAGCTGTTGTAATATCGTATCATCTGCTCGAATCCATGTTCCTGGTTTTCATTCATAATAAACCACACAGACACACAAGAACACACTCAGGCCTGGAACTGGTGTTATGTGTTTAATTAACAGAAAACTGTACACACACACACACACACACACACACACACACACACGGGAGAGTCTTGTTTTGTTTGGAATACACACACAGAGACGTAACAGGACGCGTGTGTTAGTGGTGCACACACAGCTTTCCACTTTTGTGTTGTCAGTGTTCATGGTTTTGTTTTATATGCAAAAGTCACGTTGTATAAAAGTCTGTGTGTGTGTGTGTGTGTGTGTGTGTGTGTGTGTGTGTGTGTGTGTGTGTGTGTGTGTATGTGTGTGTGTGTGTGAGTGAATGTGCTTTTTTTTGAGTGCCTCTACATGAGTGTGTGTGTGTGTGTGTGTGTGTGTGTGTGTGTGTGTCGGTGTTCATGACATGGCGACAATATGCTCAGCGATCTCAAGGACATAGAGATTACAGAGTCCTGACTGGTCCTCACACTGCCGCGTCTCCAACACGACCATCCTGTTAAGAAAAATTGAAAAAACTTGTGAAACCCCTTTTCCACAACCACTACACAAGACTATAAAGTTTGTATGTGTGTGTGTTTGAGAAATTTGTGTATGAGTACACAATTCTGCTAATATCGAACTATACTAGTATGCCTGAAAATTGGGGTGTATCTTTGAAAGTATGCTAATATTCAAGTACGCTAGTTAGTAAGTACTGTGATGCAAGTATACCATGAATATAATCTACAACGCTTGTGTGCATATATATAAGTATATTGTGATTGCATACATTTATGCTAGTTTTCCAGAAAGCTAGTATCCAGTTATGCTATAATGGATATGTACTTTTCATATATAATGAAATCATGCGATTGTTCAAGTGTGCCAAAATATTTGTGCATACATTTACGCATCAAAATAGTGTGTGAAATCCAGTGCTAGCTGGACCACAGAAAGCAGTTTTCTAGTATACAAGTAGGAGTGTATGTTTGTATCTTAGTCTTATCTTAGTTGTCAAGTGTTACTTCCAGATTATGTCATGTAAACTGCAGCAATTAGGGAAGAGAAAATATCAAAGTAATATCAGAAGAAGCAAATGCGTGTGTCCTCGGAATGATAGAACTGTGTCAAATGTCCTCACAATCACCCAGGCCTCATAACAACACAGTGTTTAGAAGAACATTTAGTTTGAATCAAAAGAGAACTTGTTTTTCTTACTAAGGATAAGATGTAAAGTTGTAGAGTGTGTGTGTGTGTGTGTGTGTGTGTGTGTGTGTGGTGGGTGTTTGTACCGGTCTGATCCAACGAGTCGGAATATTTTCCTAGGTTCAGCAATCTCCTGCAGGATTTCTGTGAAGATTTCGCTTCTCCTTTGCCAGCCATGCTTCCATAGAACCAACAACGTGTCCTCCACATACACTATATACAAACACACACGTCAAATATAACCATTAAACATCTTTTTTTCAAAACAAGAATATTTTACACTTTAAACAGCTTTATTCGCTATCGAAGCCTAAAATTGTATTTAATAACAAAGTTTTTGAAAGTCCGTTACACACACCCTGTTCTCACTTATGCTGTAGCAGCTATAAATATTTCCTTCGCTTTAATCTATATTGTAAAAAAAACAAAAAAAAAACCTTGTGTTTAATCTCTGGTATTAGCTGTTATTAGCTATTATAGAGTGTTACTAGCGCTATAAGCTAGCTACTTATCTATTTACTGTATGTTTAGCTACTTAAGTGTCGGCTGCTTGAAGCAAGCAGGTGACTTTCAAATCAGGAAATAACTTTTTTATTATAGTGTAAGATCACAGTTCTACCAAATTTTGTGTTTGGATTTTTCCGTGAAGAAATTCAGTGAAACTCGATATTTAAAGTCGTTTCCATCCTGCTCAAAGGGGAAGTCGTAAAGTCTACATTATGAATGGTGTTTGCATGCAGGACTGTATTTCCCTGGACTGCGACAGCTTACCTATTGATTCGACCTCTAAAGGGAAGTTGACTTCAGCGTGCAGCTTCCTGGAGCTCTTCAGTACCCCATCCGTGTTCACCAGATGCACCGTGTCTGTGAGGAAAAAGAAGGCAAAATGTTCAAAACCAAAGCGTGTTTTTGTGGTGTATTATTGGGAATTTAATAAGGAAAGGATTTTGCTTTTGATTAAATCCATCAATTTTATTGTTCACCAATTGTTTCATTTAATTGCACTCGTTTGGTGAAGTTCTTGAACACAGGAAGTGACTGTGAGTTGATATTAGACATTGTTAACAGTTTTCTACACATTTATCTTCATTTCAACTGAGGCAATAAAGCAGTTTTACCATTTAAGATGGATCAGAAGGTGGGGTGTTCACACTCCACAGCCAAGCTGCCATTCTTGGGCCTTTGAGCAAGGCACTTACCGATCAGCTCCAAGGGCACTTTACCACTAGTTTCTGATTGGAAGATTTGGGGTTCAAGCACCAGCACTGTCAAACTGCCAATGTTGGGCCTTTGAGCAAGGAACTATCTGCTCCAGGAGCACCTTACCATGGCTGATCTTGTGCTCTGACCTCAGCTTCCTGACAAGCTTGAATGATTGAAAGCCTTTGGGGAAGTGGTAGATCAGTGGTTAAGGCTCTGGGTTGCTCATCGGATTGGAGGGGAGTTCAAGCCCCAGCACCGTCAAACCACACTGTTAGGCATTTAAGCAAGTGTCTGAATGTCAACAACTTTTGATCAGCAATGTATAGCGTTTTTATCTGTTGCCTAAATGATCCTAATGGCTGAAGAAATTCCCTCCTTCTTTATACACACTAAACATTCAAAAAGTTGACTTACTGTCAATAAGAACAAGGAACGTGTCACAGTCCAGCTGAATCACTTGAACTCTGTCCATGCTTCGGTTCTCTAACAAACACACACACGGGTCATGTGGTTAACTCGGACATAATTCTGATAGTCAGTGCACATTAAATGAGCAGATATAAAGGGACCAACGTTTTACAGCTGCTGTGGTGTAAGTGAATACAGGAAGTAACAAATCTCTCCAAAATCACGCAGCATTTAATGGTACTATACATGCATAAAAATAATGATGTCAATGAGAAATAACTTTTCCAGCCATATGTTGTTTTTCCCAAACACTTACCACATAGTTGGAGGCACACAATTGTAATGAATGTCTTTGGATGCACTAAAATGAAATGTTCTCTTCACTTGAGCTTAGAGAGCCAAACATGTTCCAGCATGACAATGAACCTGTGCACAAAGCCAGCTCTATGAAGATATGCTTTACATGGGTTGGAGTGGAAGATCTTCCAGCTATAAAGTTTGATCTCAACCCTATTGGGATAAATTTGAATGCTGAATGCACCCCAGGCCTCCTCATATCACCTACATCAGTACCTGACTTTACTAACCTCCAGCGCATAGCCTATGGTCAGGTGTCCAAAAACATTTGGCCATATAGTGTTACATGCAACCAAAATTAATTGTATGCATCCTATTATATTATGTAATATTGTAAATAATAATTTAAAGAAGAACAGGAAGAAGAAGCTCTAATGAGTTCTTCCGATGGCTTACCTGTGCCGGTGCTGGTAAACCAGGACGTGTTGGAGTTGAGGTTGATGAACTCCAGGTGAACAGGTTGCATGGGATTTGCACCCCTGCTGATCCCGATACACACCAGCGGATACTCCTGATCAGGTACCAGCAACATCTCAAACACGCGCAGGGGAGACGGCAAGGGGAAATCAAAGTCCTGCAGCAAACAACAAGGTTTTATTTATAACCTTTATTTATTAATTAATAACGCGTTAACGAATAATAATTTAACACAGCACTAATTTAATTAACGGGCGATCAATTCAGCTAGAATTTCTGTTTGACCATTTTTTATTAAAAGTATAAATAAATTCATTTATAAAAGATAAATTAAAACCTTCAACGCAACACACATTTCTTCACAACCTCATTTCTTTACACAAATATAAAAAATATTTCTTTAAATACTAAACATTTGTTTTACTGATGCGCCAAGTCTCAAATCAAGCACCAAAATCCACCATGATGCACACATCCGGCAATTAAAACCGTCCGTGTGGAAACATAGCAAAAGTTCCTTTTTTAATTTAAAACATTTACAAGAATATTTTGTCTTCATGCTCTATTTTGAGTTTAGTTTAACTAAAAATAAACATACATTTGCATAAAGCATCCCTATTTGTCCATGGCCATGTTGATTAGTTAATTTAGATTTAGAACAGATAAACATATACGATTCAATTGCGATTAATCCTCATGAAAATCATGCGATTAATTGCGATCTAATATTGACTATATATAACTTTTATATAATCTATATATATATATATATATATATATATATATATATATATATATATATATATATATATATATATATATATATATATATATATATATATATATATATATATATATATATATATATATATATATATATATATATATATATATATATATATATATATATTGGTTACAAATTATTGTGGAAATACTTACTTCAATATGTTATTTAATCATTTTTTAATAAAATGTTGGAAATGTCAATCAATGGTATGAATAAATCTGTTTTTGTTAGCTAGCTAACAATGGTAGCTTACTAACAATAAGAGGACAATTAGTATTAACTAGAAAAATTTTCAGCTAGCTAGAGGATAACTATTAAACAGTGTTTTATTTTTAAAATGCTGTGATTTTCTAACTGAATACTGAATACTGAATACCAATACTTTGTATGGACAAATGTGTGTTTACAAAGAACTGCATTTCTGTAACATATATACTTTTGTAGAGTATCTGTACTCGCTTCTTAAACATGTATACTGAAGAATTTAAAGGTGTGCAAGTGAAAGATTTGTTCATAATGTAGAGTTGAATGTGGCGTGAGATTATCGTTGTTAAAAGTCACACACCTTTATGAGCATGAATTTCTGCATGGGCTCGTACCACTGCAGCAGAACCACTCTGGACTCCAAAGCACCACACAGGAAAACACAGCCTCGCTGAGAGTTTTGAACTTAAGAAAGAAAGACAGTAATAAATAATCTTGAACAGCACAACATATCAGTTTTTCGAAATGAATGTGAAATTTAGAGTTATGTAGATTCAAGACTGGGATTAGATTTGATAGAATTTATGGTAATGTGAATTTAAGAATGTGGGATTTACAATAATGCGAATGTGAGTTTATAGTTCGCATAATGTAAATTTGAGAATCTGGGATATAAATTAATTCCTGATTTCAGGAATTTTGAATTTGGAGTAGATTCGAGTATGTGATTCAGACTACTGTGAATTTGAGTTTATAAGATTTTAGAGTAAAGTGAATTAAAACATGTAAAATTTAAAGCAATGTAAATTCAAGAATGTGTGATTTAGAGTAATGTAGGTTTTAGAATGTGTGATTTGCATTAATGTGTATTTGAGTTTATAGGATTTAGAGTAATGTGGATTGGTGAATGTGGGATTTCGAGTAATGTGTATTTGAGTTTATAGGATTTAGAGCAATGTGTATTTGAGTTGATAGGATTTAGAGTCATGTGTATTTGAGTTGATAGGATTTTGAGTAATGTAAATTCGAGAATGTGGTATTTAGAGTAATGTGGATTTGTGAATGTGGGATTTCGAGTAATGTGTATTTGAGTTTATAGGATTTAGAGTCATTTGAATTCGAGAATGTGGGATTTAGAGTAATGTGGATTTGAGTTTATAGGATTTAGAGTAATGTGTATTTGTGAAAGTTGGATTTCGAGTAATGTTTATTTGTGTTTATAGGATTTAGAGTCATTTAAATTCAAGAAAGTGGGATTTAGAGTAATGTGGATTTGAGTTTATAGGATTTAGAGTAGTTTGAATTCGAGAATGTGGGATTTAGAGTAATGTGGATTCGTGAATGTGAAATTTTAAATAATTTTAATTTGACATTGTGGGATTTAGAGTGATGTGAATTAAAGAATATTTGATTTAGAGTAATGTGAATTAAAGAATGTGTGATTTAGACTAATGTAAATTTGAGTTTATGTGCATTTGTGTATTTATCCCCAGACGCTTGTGGCACTTCCAGCTTTTTCCTTACCCACTGTGCATGCTCGGCATCCCTTGGTGTCCGGGATCTTTGTGGTGATGGTGAATTTCCTGTGGTGAATAAACAACAAAAAAAGGCTGAATTAGTTTTGTTCTGTGTTTCTTAGTGCGTATAGTTGCATGTGTGTGGTTATGTGTAGGTGTGTGTTAATGTTTGTGAGCCTGTGTGTGTTTGCTAATTGCACTTGCAAGGAGGAATCATGGCATCATCAAGTAGGTCACATAAACGTCTGGGTTTCGGTTACGGCACAGCCGAGACGGGGTGGCTTCCAGTTGTGTGGGTTACGCCAAACTGTAGTAATGCTGCTAATGCTAATTTGTGTGGGTGCGTGTGTGTATGTGCTTTACGCAACAATGTTAGTACTAGGCTACCAGTGTTATACACTGAGCTCAATTCCCGCACGTGCATGTAACAATTACAAGAAAATATGAGACCTGTGTGTGTGTGTGTGGTCACCTGGGTATCAATCTGTGTGTTGGCAGTGCCACACGATGCTCTTTTCTAGCCTGCTCGTACATTTCCTTCAGGGAGTGAGAATGGAGCTGGGAGGACTTTCCTGAAACACACACACACACACACACACACACACACACACACACACACAATTGTTTAATCATTCCAAGCCTCCCTGTGTGCTATTCGGCAAAATGACACCTTAAAATAGTGAGTGTCACTGCTTTGCAAAAGTATTAACCCACCAAGTCCAACATCTGCAACCTTCAGCTCACTAATTCAACTTCTAAACCTTTAGATCACTAATCGAATCAAAATAATCTACCTTCATAAATATTTGCTCTTCTTGAAATTCTTTCCACATAACATTCATACTTTGAGATCATTTTTTTAAACCACTTCATATTAAAGTCACATGACCCACCCATGGGCAAGCCATTTAACCAATAATTTTCGCTTCTGGACGCATGAGAATACCAGAATCCGATATTACAAGCTTATTTTTTTGTATATTATTCCTTTTTCTGTTTCCTGACATTTTCACTGTCTTACCTGATATGGACATGAGGACGTTGCTGATGGTGTACACCCATGTGCACTTCCCTGGATTAAGCTTGGCAAAAAAAAGACATAAATGAAGACATTAGAAACGAATGAAACGAACGATCGATTGAACAAATGAACGAATGATAGATTATGAATGGGTTTGTTGAGCTCATAATTAACACTGTGAATCAAATCTGGCTTTAAAATGGTCGCTTCTTTCGCTATGCTAAGCCAAACAATCTGACGTTACGCAGTTAGCATGACTCTCGAGTCAATGTTATTAGCGCTAGATGCTAGCTTTAGTGCTGCAAGTCAAGGATCACACTTAAGATTCTAAAGACCCCTTTTTTAAAAGACTATTAAAGGTTTAGGTTGTAAATTTTTATTTCTTATGCTAATGATGCGTAGTGTGTGTTAGGGCTCACCAGTTCGAGTGTGGCTTCCGAGCTGTTCAGATTTAGCGTGAAGATCCCTTCGTCGGCTCCCAGGATCAGATGGTGGTCTGAGAGAAGAGAGAGGAAAGTATTAGGACACATTTTTTCTAACAATATGTGCTTCTTTGCCAAACTGTTACCACAAAGTTGGAGGTACGACATCTTTTGATGCACTAGCATGAAACATTTCCTTCACTTGAACCCAAATCTGTTTCAGCCAGCTCATTGAAGACATGCTTTACATGGGTTGAAAATGTGTGGAAAAGCTTGATTGGTGGGCTGTAGACCCCTGACCTCAACCTTAATGAACACGTTTGGGATGAATGTGAACACTGAGTGCACGCCAGACCTCCTCACTTTACCTACATCAGTACCTGATTTTACTTACACCACTTGTGGCTGAATGAAATCTCAGAAATCTCCATAAATTCTAGTGGAACATCTCGTTAGAAGAACGAAGGTTATGGGGACACAATGTGGAACTCAAAAAACCACATAATCTCAGGTGTCCACAAAAGTTTGTCCATATGGTGTATAAATAAAAATATACAATTAGAATAAATAATATTACCTATAAAGCACTACATGTTCATTGGTTTCCTTTATTAAAGAAAGATACGTCGTAACTTTTATCCATTTGTAGCTACGTTTATTTTTGAGGACCCCGTTTTGGGGTTAGTTCCCAAGATCTCATCTGTTTGTCTGCTGGACTTATTGTTGGAATAACAAAAGCGGTAGACACACACAGATGGTCGAACAACGTAAAAATGTAACACATAACATTTCGACAGCTAACCATGTTACTTGAATGCACTTCTTCCACTTTACCTTTGGTGGTGGGATGATCCCAAGTCGTAGAGCAGTTGATTCTTAATGGGCAGCCGTTAAAAACCTTTTTGAAGAACAACTACAACCAAGAAGAACAAGAACGTTGAGTTGAGGTTGTGGTCACATGCATCTGTATTTGTGAAAAGGTTAATTGATTTTATTTTCCATACCGGAAGTTTCCTCTGAACCAGATCAGGCGGCTCCTGCAAAAACACACAATCGTTCTGTTTCACAGGACTCATGCATATAACACATAAACACAATGCTAATGCTCCAATTATACAGATTCATGGTGTACTTTTAGTAACCGGTAGCGTATTTTTACTGGGGTGTGTGGGCGGAGTTTAATTCAATTACGATCCTATTTTCAATTACAGTTATGTTTTTGGGTTAAAAACATTCTTTTTTTTTTAAGCAGAAATATAGAGCTAAACTATACACTATATGGAGAAAAGTATTGGGACACCTGAATTTTCCAGTTATATGTAGTTAGAAGGAAACAATTATATAGGATTTTTCTTTTTACTTGAACTAGAAGAACCAAACATGTTGGCAATGCCCCCATGGACAAATCCAGCTCCATGAAGATATGATTTCCATGGGTTGGAGTGGAAGCTCTTCCTGCTTCCTACCTATATAGCCTTCCTACATACCTACCTATCTTCCTCACCTCTTTCAAGGTAACTGTGGTGGAAAAGGGGGCGTGGCTACAGGACAAAAAGAAGGAATTGCACTTTAAAGGTACCTTGACAGGCTGTCGGCGCCTCCTGTCTGATTTTGGTGGTAATACAGGAGGCTGGTCAGGTGAGATGTCTGTCCTGAAGCTGGAAAATGTGGAGGGGTCTGGGAAAAAAACAACACACACACACACACACACACACACATAGTCAAAAACCCTAACTCTCTTATTTTGGCCTTTATGCCATTATGGGAGTGAATATGTGTTGTATATGTGTGTGTGTGTGTGTGTGTGTGTGTGTGTGTGTGTGGTTGATCACCTGAGTTGACGTTCCGGACTGAGCGTGGCCGTGGCATAGGATGGCTGCGTGTGTGTGTCCCACTGCTGGTTCTCAGTAGCGGAGATGGAATGTAGAGACTCTGAACTTTCGCTCGTTCGTCCTCTGCTGTCATGCTCTCTTCAGAACTGCTGCGTATCTTCGGCTGAGACACACACACACACACACACACACACACACACACAGGTTAAGTTTTTATATAATGTTAAATACACTTTATGTAATTTTAACTGAAAAAAATTTACCTTCGGAGGAAGTGGAGGAGGGACATCATCAGCTGGGAAGGTATTACTGGACATGGAATAAAAACTATAAGTTCATTTCATTGTATTTTGTGTGTGTGTGTGTGTGTGTGTGTGTGTGTGTGTGTGTGTGTGTATATATCGTGGACATACCTGCTGCACTGATTAAAAGGACTGTTGGAGGACACACAAAAACACATTTCCATTAACCATTAATCCAGGAACTGCATCGCAAAAATAAATACAAATGCAAAGCCGAGAAATTGCTGGTGTTACACTACAGGGCCAAAAATAATGTGGACACCTGACTGAGTGACTGTGCTCTTCTGAACATTTTAATTTATATTCAGTCCCTATTTGCTGTTATAATAAGCTCCTCTCTTCTGGGAAGATGTTCCACTAGATCCTGTTGAGATTTTGTGGAGAATTGTGCAGATTTCATTCGGCTACAATGGTGCTCGTAAAGTCTGGGGTGGTTTTGCACTCTAAACAATGGAAAGCATATTCATGGAGCTGGCTTTAGGCACAGAAGCATTGTGATGCGTGAACAGTGACAACTTCATGCTACTGCATCCAGTGGCTTTCTATACAATTGTGTGCCCATTTTGTAGGTAACAGTCCGGGCAAGAACCAGATATGGCTGTGAACAGGGTTTCCGCTGGGTCTTAAAAAAAGTCTAAAATCAAAAAAGGTGGGTGTCCCAATACTTTAGGCCTCATACTGTAACATAGCTTTAAAAAAAATGCAAACCAAAATGGAAATGATCTGCCAGCATGAGCACTTAAGCGAACTTGAGGTGAAAATTCGTACATTTCCACATCGTCGTAGTCATCGTCGGTGTCTGTGCTGTCCCCTCTGTCAAACACAACAAGTCCAAATGTTCAAATTTTGCGGAACGAATATAAACCGTCATCTGGCATTTTATATCATATAGAAGATCAGAAGACAGAAACTTTTACCTGGTCGGACTTTTGAGGTGTGCTTGTGGAGAACCCAACCACTGACATCCCACTGAGGCCTGTAACTACCACAAATAAATTATTCATGCATGCAATCATTACTTCACACACACACACACACACACACACACACACACACACACACACACACACTCACTGTGGTATCTGGTGATTCTTCTTTACGATTCACTGGTCTCTGTGTGTATATTTGATTCACTGAAACAGAAAATATGTTTGTCAGAAAGAGAGAGAGAGAGAGAGAGAGAAAACAGATACAAAGAGACACATAAAGAGAATGAGAGAGAGAACACAGAGAGTTTGACAGATTGCGATTAAGAGGCAGACAGAAAAATAAAAGAGAAGGAGAGACACATAGACAGACAGAAGAGATACAGACAAAAACAGACAGACAGAAGAGAGACAGAAAAGAGACAAAGTATAAGAATGAGGCAGAGACAGAGAGACAGACAGAAAAGAGACAGACAGACAGACACATAAACAAAAAGACAAAGACAGACAGAGGAAAAGAAGACAGACAGACACAAAGAGAGAAAGATAGACAGAAGAAAAGAAAAAGAGACAAAAACAGAGAGATAGAAAAAAGGAGACAGACTGAAGAGAGACAGACAGATAGACCAAGACTAAAAGTGAGAGAGAGAGAGACAGACAGAGAGAAGAATGAGACAGACAAAAAAACACAGACAGAAGAGAGAAAGGGAGAGAGACAGAAGAAAAGTTGGCAGAAAATGAAGAGACTGAACACACACAGACATACAGAATAAAGAGACAGCCAGACAGACAGCCAGACAGACAGACAGACAGAAGAGTGACAGCTTTTTACCACTGATGTCTGAGTTTGTCCTCTCAGCCCGATTGTGTCGGTTGATAGAGTGAATCCGTCTCAGAGAATTTGGCACCTGTATATAGAACATCACACACACACACACACACACACACACACACACACACATTTATTAATATATGTTTATATATATATATATATATATATATATATATATATATATATATATATATATATACATACAGTATATGTTTTACGAGTGTGTGTGTGTGTGTGTGTGTGTGTGTGTGTGTGTGTGTGTGTGTACCTCTATGTCATCTTCATCTGGATGTAAGCACTCTTTGAGTTTCTCAGGATGTCGGAGTTTATCCAGCAGTTCAAGGGTCAAGTCTCGCGTCAAACTCGGCTGAGTCACGAACAAGTGCTAAAAGAGAGTGAAAGAGACAAGTAACAAGAAGAAGAAGAACACCATTATGATTATTATTAATAGTAGAATTAGTAATATTATTAGTAGTAATGATAGCATTAATATAAGTCGCTCTATTAGTAGCAGTAATACTCATTAATTGTAGTAGTAGTTTTGGTGGAATTGAAAGTACTAGTAGTACTAGAAGTAACAGCATTAGTACTAGTAATAGTACAGAAGTATTACTAATCTTAACAATAGCAATAGTGTTAGGAATTTTAGTAGCCATGATCGTAGCATCAGTAGTAGTATTAGCATTACTAGTAATATTAGTGTTAGAAGTAGTACTGGTAATATTAGTATTTTAGTATTAGTAATACTAGTAATGACAGCGGTGGTAGTGCTGTTAGTAGCGTTAGGAGCAGTAGTATTACTAGTTTTAATTGCAGTAATAGTAGTAGCAGTAGTACTAATTTTTTGTGTATAGTTGCAGTAGTAATAGTAGTAAAATGAGAGGTATTAGTGTTAGTAGTTGCAGCAGTAGAAGTACTAACTGTACTTGTAAATAATAGTGTTAATAGCATTAAAAATAGTATCAAGTTTAGTATTTTGGTGGTAGTACCAGTAATAACAGTGGTAGTTTGTGTAGCATTGATAGTAGTAATACTAGAAGTATCAGTAGTAGTTGTGTTAGTATCAGTTGTAGTTATAGTAATAAAAATAGCATTAGTAGTTTTAGTAGCAGAAATAGTAGTGGTAGTATTAATATTTTCTGTATACTATTAGTAATAATACAAATATGAACGGTAGTAGAAGTAGTAGTACTAACATTAATAGTAATACTAGTGTTAGCTGCAGTAATAAAAGTATTAGTTTTAGTATTTTAGTAGTAGTACTAGTAATAACAGTGGTATAGGTACTAGTAGTTAGCTAGTATTTTTAGTAGTAGTGAAAGTAGTAGCTCCTAGTTGCAATGGTGGAAGTTGTGTAAGTCGCAGCAGTTGCAGTAACAGTAGAAATAGTAGTTTTAGTTGTATTAATAGTAGTAGAAGCATTAGTCTTATTACCACTTATATTATTTACAGTATTAGAAGTAGTATAAGAGTAGCAATTGCTAATGTGATAATTATTAGCAGGGTCAGAATCAGAAGTAGTAGTTTTAGCAGAGGTAAAAGCAATAGTATTATTACTAATAATGCAGCTACTGCAGTAGCAGTACTAGTAAAAGTAGTAGTACATACCATGAGCATCTTCTTGGCAGTCGGCCTCTTCTTTGGGTTTCTGATTAGCATTGACTTTACGAAGTTATAAAACATAGGTGACCTGGCACACGTGCACACAAAAAACACACACACACATTACACATATATTACACAGTGTTTAATCATTAGGAGAACCAGTAAAGTCCTCATTAGCACCAGAACAAGACAGTACAATACAAGTATACACATCATCAGCAGAAACAGTAAGGTCCTCATTAGTACTGATACAGGAGAGTACAATATAAAGGACAATACAAGTACACACACAAACACACACACACACATTACATATACATTACACAGTGTTTAATCACCAGCAAAACCAGTGATGGTGAGCATAACACACACACACACACACACACACACACAAATGATACACACATAGATTACAAAGTGTTTCATCATAAGCTTTAGTATAGAATGGTACAATACACACACACACACACCACTTAGCCTTTTCTTTGAGTTTGGGAGGTTGGTATCCACTCTTAGACATGAGAAAGAGAACTCTGAAACACAACACAATAAAAAAGTAATTATACTGTTTAAAATAAAAAATCGTGTGTGTGTGTGTGTGTGTGTGTGTGTGTGCATCTTTCTCCATCTTTCAGCAATCACCTGAGAGGATGAACATCAAACAGCGGTGGCTGAAGCTCGGCAAGTTCGATGGCTGTGATTCCAACGGACCAAATGTCACATAACTCATTATAACCTCCTTTAATCTCCACCGCCGCCACTTCAGGTGCCATCCTGCACGAAAAATCATCACATAACACACAAACAAACACGTATAAACAAATCTTTCACATAAGGTGTGCTCTGTGAGGTTTATTTGCGATTCTGTAATTCATCGTACTTGAATTAAACATGAAATACTAACACTATTGTCTGCCAGAAGTATTGGGACACCTGACTTTTCCAGACATATGTGCTTCTTCTGTCAAAATGTGGACATCTTTGGATGCATGAGAATTCCCAATTTTTCTCTTCACTTGAACTAGGAGACCCAAACTTATTCCAGAATGACATAGGTATGTTATAGAACTCAACCCTACTTCAACCCTATTGGGCTAAATCAGTACCTGATCACCACATGCATACTCCACAATCAAGTGGAGTATCATCTTCCCAGAAGAGTGGAGATTATTTTAACAGCAAGTGGGAAATCTTTAAAGAGAAACTTAGATCTTAAAGAATTTTAAAAGTCAGGTCTCCACAAACTTTTGTCCATATATTTGTCCATAATGAATTTAAAATTGGAACCAAACAAACTAAATTTTGGGCAACACTAATAGGAAAAAATAAACATCAATAAAATCAAAATCACATCTTAATGTCCTCTTACCAATATGGAGTCCCTATGAAGGACATTCGGCGTGCGAACGTCGCTGTGATCTGCGCCGAGATTCCGAAATCCGCTTAAGTGCCAACATAAAAATTTGTAAAAAGTTAGCTGTTTTAAGTTTGCTGTTGGAAATCTTATTACAACTCAATAAGCACTTGATGACTGACCTAATTTCACTTCGCCATGGTCGTTCAGTAGAATATTGGCACCCTTAAAGAAAAGCAAAATGAAAAGTTGTGAAAAAAACACGTATACATTATTGCTGGTCTTGTTAAGAGTCTTAAAATTCCACACATTTAAGGTGTTTTTCACTTCTAAAAATGGGTCCGAACAAGCAGGATAATTTTTTTTAGAATAAGCATTTGTACTAGTGTGAGTAAAAATGATTTTAGTCATAAGAATTTGTATTTTGAGTCTTAAAATTTGCATTACTAGCAGTAAAAATATTATTAATAATAAAGTTAGGAGCAACAACAGCAAGAATTAGTAGTTATGGTATTAATTTTAGCAGGATAATTCATAGTTTCAGTTGCAGTAGAAGTATTATTAGTAGTAATAGTAGTAGCAGAAGTACTTTCACTAATCTTATTTGTATTACTTACTATGACTAATATTAGTACTAGTGTTAGGAGACATACTATTTGAAGTTTTGGCACAGAATTCAGAAAGATATTTCAATATTCAACCTATACCTTGATGTCTCTATGTATTTTCTTCTGGCCATGCAGGTAATCTAAACCCTGTTCAGAAAGAGGTTAGTATTGTCAGAGTTCCAGTCAGTTTGATTTCCATGCGATGGTGACCCATAAATTCAAAACATATAAACACAAACAAAATAAATAATAATCTGGTTAGACAGGCAAAATTTTTACTATTTAACTCAAAAGTATTTCAGTTTATTTCTTTTTCCTGAAAAGGCACACACTCAGAGACAAATTATGCATTTGTAGGATCACCTGTAGCATCTCGCGACACACGTATGCAATCTGTGGCTCTGAAAGAGGCCCGGTTACTGTAAAAGAAAGGGGAAAAAAAGAGATCAAAACAAGGGGTGTGTAATGGATTAGAAAGAACAAATGTGAAGATTGACAGCACTGCTACAAGTCCAGCTTTAAAATTGTATTAAAAACAAAAAGATAATTGTTTGCAGAAGTCATAGCTCAGCATTTGAGATGGTGAACTTTTGATCAGAAGGTCATAAGTTCAAAACCCAGCACTAACAGCATACCAGTGCTGGGCCATTAAGCAAAGAGCTTAACTGTCAACTGCTGAATTAGGATAGAAATGAGAAAATTGTAAGTTGCTCTAGAAAAGGGTGTCAAATACTATAAATATTCTATTAAATATTTTGGCCCCTCCTACTTTCTGTATGGTAAATGTAGAAATGTAAATATACTGTAACTTGGGGAAGTGGTAGCTCACTGGTTAAGGCTCTGGCATACTGATCAGAAGGTCGGGTTTCAAGCCTAAGTATCGACAAACTGACACTCTTGGGCCCTTGAGCAAGGCCCTTAATCCTAAGAGTTTTAGGAGTGCTGTATAAAAATGTGGATTTTGGATTGTGTGGTGCAACTGTGGTGTTGTCATTGTTATCACAAAATGAGGACCAAACAGCAAAAAAACAAATTTTCACAATGTTCTTTGGCTTCGAATCGTGTCCAGAGCCATATTTAGTAATGACATTATCTGTCATGTGGGGGTGGAAGAGGTTAGTAGACAAACCACAAGTGACAAATATGAGCAAAATGAACTTATCCACTGTTTTTAAAATTTAAAAGTTCATTCATTTAGAAAAGTAATGTAATGAATTAACAAACCTGAAAAAAAAGATGAATCAATAATATAAATAATAATAATAATAACATACTTTTTAATCTGTGACCTCAAAAAGAAGCCCAATGAAAAGTAATGATACAACCCTTACCATAGAGGTCAGCATTAAACTGAATAATTCAGAGTAAAGGGAAGACGATGAAAACTGAGAGAAAATACATTCCCCTACCGTGGTAGATATCTTGTAAGGAGCCACCGCCACAGTACTCCATACAAATCCAGAGTTTATTTGACCTTCAACAGACACAAATACAAATTAATCTGTCTGTACATTTAATGCTTTTATCTACAGGACTTCTAACCCATCCTACATACTCCCGGACTTATTACCATGACCACCTTAACAACCTCATTCAGTCTAATAAACATTTTTGATTAATCTTAAACCCCCCATACTTTTTAAAACACTTTTGACAAATTCCATTCAGTCTTTCAAACCCTCTTGTCCAATCCCACAGCCTCCTGCAAACATTCTTAACCAATCCCACCCTCTCCCAGAAACTCTCCTAACCAATTCCACACTCTTCTTCACTCTTGACCAGATCTACCTATGCCCATAAACGCTCTTGACCGGACCCAAGCCACTCTTGCAAACATTCTTAATCAATCCCACCCTCTCCCAGAAACACTCCTGACCAATTCCACACTCTTCTTCACTCTTGAACAGATCTACCTATGCCCATAAACCCTTTTGACCGGACCCTAGCCACTCTTGCAAACATTCTTGACCCAAGAACGATGATATTCAATTGGGTTGGTCAAGATTTTTTGATTCAGTGGGTGGGAATCATAAATGTTTCTACCTGTCTACAACATTTTCTGACCAACATATTCGGTTTTATTCCTCACCATGTACCAGTGCCACCTTACAGATCTAAAGTCCACTGCTTCAACCTGAGCTTGTGTTATGCTCTGTCTGGGGCATCATACATCATCCATGTGTCCATGTGGATTTTTTCTTTGGGTTCTCTAAACATCCTGCTAAGTGGACTGGCTATGCTAAATTTCCTCTAGGTGCAAATGTGTGCCTGGTCCCCTGAAATACACTGACTCCCCATTCAAGGGTGTATTCCGGGCTCATACCCTGTATATACCCTGTATACCCTGTCCATCAAAGAAAGGTTTTTGACTCTGACCCTGATAAACTGTTTAATGAAAATAAAAGTTTCCTATATGCCCCCTTGTATTATGACTTCTCCTGATAATGAGGACATGAAAAATACTCTTCTCTGAAAAAAACTTGTTTTCTCGGTTCCTACACTTCACAATGATACAAGAAACCGTATATGGTTATACAATGTTTGCTTCATTCTGTCTCTGACCTGATGTAGCTGCCATAGTAGGCCACAATGTTGCTGTGCTTACAGCTCTTCACCATCACGATTTCCTGTTGGATGACCGAGAAATCGTCCTCTGAGTGAGAAAAGGGAAATAAGAACTAATCAACAAGATGGCAAGAGTCATTGTATCTCTAGAATTAGAACTATACTGAATATTTCCATATAACTCACCTGATTTCCCCCAGTATCTCATAATGGTCTTGTCTTATACATCATCACTTTGATTAAATGTACAGTATTTCGTCTTGGGAAAATGTTCAAGCTTTCAAAATATCTTTTGGTGCATTCTTTTATTCAAATCACTAGTGACTGTACATACTTTTACAGTGACCATTTGAGTCACTGTTTAATGTAATTTCCATACTAGTTCTTACAAAGAAAATTCCCTTACCAGGTTCCATCTTGATGATCTTTATAGCAGCCAGTTCTCCTGTCTGCTTATTCCGGGCCTGAGGACGCACACAAATACAGATACATAGTCATAATTATCATTATGAGCATTACTCATCTTCCACGAGGGCAGATCAGAAGTAAAGGTTGTTTACACAGTCCAGATTTAGCTGATGCTAACTATAACATGACATATATGTCTTAATTCGCAATTTACCGACACATCTGAGGTAAAAAAAATGATTTGTGGTGCTTTTATCTAGTTTCCAATGTCACTGTGCTTTTACATTATCTTTACAACATAATTGGTAGCATAACAGCTTACTACAATTGCTAGTCTTTTGTTAGCAATTTACCAGAACATTTGAGGTAAATCTGGTGGTTTTATCTCATTTCCACTTTCACAGTGTCTTTACAAAGTCATTACTAATGACTTCATCACTATACTATAGCTATTTCTAGTCATTAGCCTGCTTATACTAAGAGTGTATACTTCCAAGGTTTCTAGCAACTGTGCACAACAACAAACATTTGAGTCAATATCATAAACCTAATCTTGTTTCTTTGCATGATACAAGTCTTTGTGTGTTTAGTCCTGGTAAGTCCTGGTTTTGAATGCCCTTTAGAGGATATTGGGGATGATTTTGATTCTTAGACAAGAATGATTATTTACTTTTACCCCAGTGTCATGATTTGGGCCGTAAATTGACGCCGTTTTTGTTTAGTGTATGATGGCGTTTCATGTGTTGTGAAAGTCAAGGGACTTCACTACCATGACACAAATGTTCTCTTTTGTCTGCATTTTGACAATCTGATCACTCTGATATTTATGATACTTATGTCATCTCCAGAACATAAGCACAACTGACATTTCCGTTGCCAAATTTTATCACACTGAGAAGATTTCAAAACGTATTCACGGAACACCAAAGAGTATCCGTAATTGCTTTTTTAGAAGCTGATATTTTTTAGCATCAGCACAACTAAAGGGTACTGTAGAAGGACCCCGTGTACACCCACTGTGTTGCGAGTTAAAAATAGTTGTTGACTTTAAGAGTGGAAAGTGAAGTATTCGAGCCGCGGGACGAGGACGGAGAAATCTGGGGGTTAACCATGACTTAAAAATAGCTACAGAGATGACAATGGCCTACAAAACAAACAAACCGTGACTTTTCAAACAAACAAGAGGGAACAGTGAGACAGTGGCGTTGAGATCGGTGACCACAGACACACTCAAGACTCACGACTCGCACTCGTTCGTCACTGTCCGTGGAAACACTAAGCAGCGCAGGAAAATCGTCCCGAAACTGATGCAGTAACACGTATTATCGCGTCATTAAGCCCCATGGGTACTGTTTCGGAAACATTCTTGTAGATAAAGAATAATAATAAGATGAGAATGAGTCATGTTATCGATGTTCCGGTTGTTCAAGATGGCCGCCGCTGGAATGAAAGCAGCTTCGGGTCAATATTAGATAAGATAAGATAAGCTGAGGTAAATATATTAACCTGAAGCTGCGAAATTACAACCCATTGCTGATATTGTTTTATTTGAGAAACACGATTGAGAAAGAGGACATGTTTTGCGGGTCAGGCGACACTTGTTAAAGGTCATGGCAGAGGTGTTTATTCATCTGAAGTGATAGAATAGAAGAGAAAAATGGCCGCAACCGATCAGGAAGAGGGCTACGTTGTGGTATCATGCTTGGTATTCCGTTTTCTTATTTCCATTACTGCCTTTTTCTGTTGTTCATTTTAACTACACCAAAGTACTCTTGAATTCTCGAATTCGTATCAGGCAAATGTTGTTTTCTACAAGCATGGCAGATGCTTTAACATAGAGCTGTAACTGTACCATCTCTGTCGCATTTCATGCTTCTAAGCTGCAAGGAAGAGAAAACAGGAAGCAAAGAATATGTGTAGCTGCTATAAGGTTAATGATACCCGCCTAGTTTTTGAGAACGTTGAGAACACACTGAACGCAGGGCTTGATATCTCGTTCATTAATACACCAGACTCATCTAACTTTTCCAGAAGTGCAGTTGCAGGGTATAAAATAAAGAAGGAAATAATTAGAATATACACAGAATTCGTAGGACTAGTACTAACGATGCTCTCTATAAAAATTGTTCAGTTCCTGGATCCAATTTTTTTATATGGGGCTGAATAAAATATCTGCTTATTTTTTATAATTAATAAAGAGCATGGTGAACACAGACACACACACACACACACATTTGGATCGAGTTGTGGGTCAACTTGAAGTTAGTCATTTATGTGTGTGTGTGTATATATATATATATATATATATATATATATATATATATATATATATATATATATATATATATATACACATAAATGACTAACTTCATATATATATAAAATATCTACGTAGTGATTTGGCCTTTTTAAAGCATTTAATGAAATAAATGCCTATCAAAAACCTGTAAATCACATGTAATTAAATGGAAATTTTTCCAAAATAAATGAGCATTTTATTGCGTTTTAATACCTACTGTTAATACTACAGTAATGTGTAGTAAAATGAGAAGGTTATTATGTTTGTAATCATATGCAACTATTTTTCTTTTTTTTTTACTGTAATTATATAATATTTCAGACAAATAAGCATGTTAATGAAACTAACAGTAAGTGAGGTACTTTTTTGTCATTGTACACTATACAACGAAATGTTTACCTACACTGCAATAATGGTATTTCAATGTAAAACTGAAAGAAATTTGAATGAAGAAGTTACAAAAAGATGTATCTGGTAAATATATATATATATATATATATATATATATATATATATATATATATATATATATATATATATATATATATATAGCACATAAAATGATTTGAGATATATTCCAAGATTCTAAGCTAAAATTCTCAAACTTTTGAAAAAAAATGTTGATTTGGCCCAACATGCCATATATATAAAAAGAGGGGGAAGAAAAAGAAAAACATAATGTCATTGACACCGAAGACTCTGTCAGCAGACTTTCGGTCTCTTGAAGTTGAACAAGTGTACACTGAGAAACACCTACAAAATATCCTGACTTTATTAATAAATCAGCTGCAACCCAGTTTGAAAAAATATTTTACAAAAAGTGGTTTACATTAGATGCCAATAATTGGGAGAACTTTTTCTAGATTTTCATTATATTATTAGTAAGTTTATTGAACTACACATACATTCATGTTGTTTGGAGACGCCCTTATGCAAAGAGACTTACAACTTAGCAGCTAAGGGTTAAGGGCTTTGCTCAAGGGCCCAGCAAAGTCTTTGAAAATAAAACTGCATTATAGAATAAGGGTTTCTATTTATGTTTTATTTATTTCAACATATTATATTGTTTAGTTTGAACTCAATGCAGTTTGGTATAATGCAGCGAGAAGTCAAGTCCCTTCATTTTGGCCCTTCATAGGAACGTTTGGGTCATTAATAAAATGCGCTACAGTGCATGTAGCATGTATCTTAATGCAAAATGATATTTAGTGTGGAAATGGTAGTAGTGGTACAGATGTTGGATTTCTGATTGGAAGGTTGTGGGGTCAAATCCCAACACCCCAGAGTTACAAATGAACAAGCTCAATTGTAAGTTGCTCTTATGTCAATTCTTCCAAATGCCATAAATGTAGTAAATAACAACTGTGAAATTACTGTAATTTTGGCAGCTACAGAATAATAAAACAAAAAAATTCTGTATAATAGAATTAAGATGAATTTCAACTTGATGCGTAATTATTTTAAGTTTAGCGAGGACTACTATATATTTAACACATAACAACTCATAAATAAATGCAGACTAAATTAGATTATAGGACAATTTTCCACCATGGTTACATGTAAATTAGTGATAAATTAAATCAAATAAATATAAACAAAATGTGGTTGAGGTTTTGCATGATGAGCAACTGAACTTGTGCATGATGCTGAAGCCAACAGAGGTTTTAATTTAGTCCTGACCTTCTCTGTTTTAAGAAAAACAGATATGTGGGCAGAGAGAGACAGGAAGAGACAGTTAAAGAAAGACAGAAAGGGTCAGAGAGAGAGAGAGAGAGAGAGAGAGAGAGAGAGAGAGAGAGAGAGAGAGAGAGAGAGAGAGAGAGAGAGAGAGAGAGAGAAGTATATATAGGCTTGTTGCAGATTAAAATCTCACTTCTGTATTTTCCTTCTACAAAGAGCACCTGTTCTCACACACAGACACACACACACACACACACACACACACACACACACACACACACACACACACACACACTCACTCACCCTGAAGCCCTGAATTGTCATTTTAAAAAGATTTAATAAGACACTAGCTAAAAGTTCTATCGTTTGCATGCGTTTATGGGTTTTACAGGAAAAAGGCTGAGATGCACTCATGTATTAGCATGGAAGCACGTCCGCCTTTCAGCTTTACATGACGACGTCAGGACACACACTTATATAATCGATATTACGCATTCACCTCTGTAAAACAAATAAAAGGTTTTCGCTCTTGTGCAAATAAATCGGCCAAGTGTGTGTTGTTTACTCAGAACTGAACTCAGTGGGTGATGGAGAGATTACGGTTTGCCATGTAGGCGGAAGGGAGACGCGTACATCACACTGCAGCCCACTAAGGGTGTTTCCTTCTGTGCACACACACACACACACACACACACACACACACACACACACACACACAAACACATGAACACACTCCAGGCACTCTGAGGACGTCATTGTGTCCTTGTTATCCTCACCTTTACCCTTATTCATACTTATATTTCATTTTTTCGCTAATAATGCACCTCATATATAAAGCTAATAGCTAATACTTAGAGAAGCTAGCAGTTTAGTCACCTGCACTTAGAAATTGCCTACATCCTTGCCTCCAAAGACCTCGATTGATATGCAAAATAAAACAACAAAATAAAGATAAAATAAGCAAAACTACTGCATTTTCATCCGCATCACTTCGAAAGCGTGTTTCCTAGCCGAGTTTGACGCCAATGTGCTAAGGAAGTATATTGGTCCCACGTGGCTGCGTACGCCGTTTTCATTGCCTTCACTAGAATTCTATATTCGTTCTTAAAAATAAGCGTTACCATGCGCCATCTAGTATCAGTTTATTTGTTGGTGCGTAGTTCTCTGCCTACACATCTGCAAGAAATGCTAATATTCGTGCCTTTTTTTTGTCCCTTAGCTATTAATTTGTATTGAATTGTCTTTTCTTACACTTCAGAGGGAAGTGTTAACAGTCCAGAGAGTGTCTCACTTCCTCTGTCACTGTGCCTTCACAATTTATTAACACATCTGAGGAAAATAGTCATATTCCAGAGAGTGTCGTGTCATTTCTACTGTCACTTTACGATTAAATAGTTCTCAGATGACTAATGGCGACGTGTCACTATGCTAAAATAGTTAGTTTAGTCTTAAGGAAGTTATACTAAGCAATTTAGCAACATATCTGAGAGAAATATCGATATTCCAGAACTTTGTGTATCATTTATATTGTTACATCGCAGTGACACACACCCTGGCAATGTTCTAGCTTGTTGAACTTATAATTTTAATGATATATTTAGTGTTTTTATGTTTTTTACCAACACATCTGAGGTAAATGTTTCACTGTTGGTTATTTTTTCAGCAATTAATCAACACATCTGAGTGAAATGTAGATATTTTTGATGATTTTGTGTCAATACCAGTATCACTGTTCTTTTACATTGTCCTTATAAATGACTTTGCGTCATGTGATGAAGCTAAAAAATGTCATATTACTCATACGAAGTCTTTTCCTACCATTTAACTGACTTATCTGAGAGAAATGTTGACATTCTGGACATTGTTGTAGAAATTCCACTTACTTTTCGATGTTGCATTGTTCTCAAATGACTAAAAAGGGCTTATATTTGCAATTTAACAATACATATGAGAGAAATACTGATATCCCTTGTTGAGAATTGTGTTTGTTTCCACTGCTGCTGTGTTATAACATTTTTTTGGTTGCTCAGAGGTCCTTTTTTAATAATTTACCAACACATGTGAGAGGATTTTGTCATCATTGTGTCATTTCCAGGTATTTATTAATGACGTGTCTACATTATTAAAGCATTTCCATTGACAATTTGATATAAAATTGTTCCGAAATGACTAAAAGGCTACATGCCACCTTGCTGAAAGTGTCCTTTTTAGTCATAGGGGGTCTTTTCTGCGCAATTTACCAAGACATCTGAGAAAAGGGTCGATATTTCTGTCACTTTTGTGTCTTTTCCAATGCCGCTTTTACACTGTCCTTATAAAAGGGAGCTAAAAATATTACTTGCTGAGAGATTTTGAAAGACTTTCTGGCTATGTGATAACTAGCTAAAGGGGTCTTTGGCCATCCATATTGCCTTGTTGCTTAGCAATGGCCAAATTTGCATGACTTTAACCACAGGCGAGTGTCTTGTGTCCAAAATATTCTATAAGGTTTACCGCATGGTCTAGTGTACTCAGGCCCATTTTTCTGTAAATGTAAGACTTTGGCAGCTTTGGAAGCCATTGTCCTGTTAGACGCTATCAGGTCTTTTCCTATCCATATCTATACGAGCGCTACACGGCACGTGTAAAACCTCAGCTCAGATCAAAAAAACATCTCAATTTTGCTTCCTAGATTTTGTAACCATCCAAGCGTAAAAAACCGTACTCTCGTCCTCCCTGCGCAGACGTACAACAACATCATGTGCTTCTGCAGGAAGCATGCAAATTCTAACATTTTAAAGGTTAATGATCGAATCGGGTTGTGTATTAGGCTAAACAGTTTATCATTCGTCACGGTCTCTCTCTCTCTCTCTCTCTCTCTCTCTCTCTCTCTCTCTCTCTCTCTCTCTTTCTCTCTCTCTCTCTCTCTCTCTTACTCTCTGTCTTTCTCTCTGGGGAGGAAAAGGTCCCACATCCCCTCATTTGCATTTTGCACAACAAAGCTTCTAAAGAGGTTAAAAGAAAGAAGTGAGACTACAGAACATAGACCTTTTTTATTTTCCAGAGAAGACACCGGACCCTTTTTCATGCGGAAGACACGATTGCTGTACAATTTGCAATTCATTATGTAGCCAAAATGATCACGCAGAACAAAGTGACATAAATTTGTACACTTCTCTGATGATGAACTTCAGCATTGTGAATCGGAAGTCCACGTGCAAATTCTGTCACATTATCTCCCTAACCAAAACCCTCCTTTTCATATTATAGGCCACATAAACACCATCGCAAGCATCTCATGCTCATCAGTTTCAAGTGGGCGTGTCCCAAACCACATTAAAAACACTTCCCACATAAATTTTTAAAGGTTAGGGCTTCTAACCCAGACGTCGTCTTCTTTCTCTGCCCTTATTTTTATTTATTTATTTTTTTTTTTGCTCTGATATTTATCCCTCAGACCTCACCACTTCCTCCTACATTCATCAACACATTCGGCTTCATCGTTTCCTTGGTAAACTGCAAGATTCTCCTTGCATGCTACATGTGGACTGATGATAAGCCAATGAAAGCTAGCACTTTATCAGAGTTATAATGTGTGACCGGCTAATTTTTTTATTTCATTTCGGCTCTGAAGAGTGTGTGTTCTTCAAAGATTTTGCAGGGAAAAAGAAAGAAAGATGATCTGCACAAAGAGATAAAAGTGTCAGCACTGAGACAAAACCAGGCCACCCAAGAAGCCACAATAGACAATAGAATAAACCATAAAACTTAACTTCTAGACTTCTATTTGTTCTCAGGAGCTCAGGTTCTTACAATATTCAGTAGTTTATTTTCCAGCTGGTTAAAACCAGAGTGAGTCAACCCAGTCAAAATGCAAGCTTAAGGATCCTGAAGCTTGTGGCCAGAAAAGTGCATAATAAACATAAGACTCTTTGTGGGCAAAAAATTTTTTTGCTTTGATTGACATCTTTTGGGTTTCATTCTTGCCAACTGCACTAATTTACTGTTAAACATTTACCATGCATTAAAGAATTAATTTAATCCAAACACATACATTTAAACTTCTCATGATAAAGTTATTTAGTGATGAACACCACAAAAAAATGGCATTTCATGTGGATTCATGTTAATCATGTTTAACAAGCTAGTATAATTAATATTAACATTAAGCTTTATCAAGAAATTAGAAAATATAATTATGTCTGACCATGTGTTTAAAATTTGCGCTGTCACACTAATGTGTCCCAAACCACAACCCATGTTCATGCTCTCAGAAACACTGTGAATGTGACCCAAATCACTTTTCTAGGTCGAACACCATCACCAAATAGCCTTAGAGTCCTCACTCAACTCTGGACCTGTCCTAAACCACATGGCCCACTCACTATTTTGGCCACATAAACACCTTCATAAACTCACTTTATCACAAATTCACTCTGGATGTGTCCCAAATCACATATTGGAATATTTATATTCATTCTAGACATGTCACAATATTAATAGTCTTTATAAACCATATACACATGTGCCTTGAGTTATTCTGGATGTGTCCCTAATCATATGGACTATTTATTAAATAAATAAAAAAAGCCATACATCCTATTCACGACTGTATATCAATCTCACAATCATGTGTCCGCTTTGGATGTGTTCCAAACCCCAAATTGTGTTTTTTATTACCAGGCTACATGAACACCATAACCATTTCTTCCCGACATGCTAGCTCTAAAGCGTAACACGAATTTTTTGCTTTAACCACTTGCTCGAACACTAGAATCTATTCCTAAAATCCAGGTTTTAATCTCAATCTGTGTACTAGATGCTGTGTACTAGATGTGTACTGTGCACTAACTCTAAGGTGTAACGCTAATTGTTAGCCTCAATCACTTGTTTTGTTTACAATCTGTGTACTAGATGCTTGCTAGGCCACACAAACACCACATTGTACATCTCCTTAACTAGAACTACACATCTAGTCTCTCAGCCCTCATGATTGCGCATTCTGCAGCCGTGTGCTTCGCTTAGTGAGTGTGTGTGTGTGTGTGTGTGTGTGTGTGTGTGTGTGTGTGTGTGTGTGTGTGGTGCATTATGGGATTCTTCAACTAAGCCTACACCTTACTGTGAATTCACAGTGGTAGCTTTGGTTTCATTTTTTTCACATTGCTATGTATGAAATTGCACCCAGCCAACCACAACACAATTAGCAAAAAAGGAACTTGGGGGTTCTAACAGTAAACGTTTTGCCCTATCTTGTTTGGTCTCTCTGTTCTCCGCGTACGGTATTTCTCTCCTTCGACGCGTTATTTCTCACCGGGCTGCAACGCCACGTCGGCTTCCTGCCAAAGTGGAAGTGCATGAATCATCTGGCCTTTCTGTTTTCCGTTTCTCAGAATTTACTGTTTACCTGCACAGGTGTGCACTGCATGCTGACAGTTTCCTGTTAACCTCACACACACACACACACACACACACACACACACACACACACACACACACACACAGACAAACAACCCACATCCAAATCACTTTTTAACTCTAGTCCTCAATCCTAACTCCAAAGCCTTCAATATGCTCTTATACTAATCCTTACTTCAATCCTAAACTTCAAGTCAAGGCAAGAAGCTTTGATGGTCTTTTCAACTACATATATCTGATGCACTGCACAGTGAAATAAGACAACATTTCTTCTGAACCCTGGTGTTACATAAACCAACATAGAGCAACATCATACAACACAACTAAACTTGAACTAAAGTCCCAAATCCTCACCCTAATCTTGAATTTAAAATAAAGCCTACCTCTAATCCTGAATTAAAGTCCCATGTACTTATCTTAATCCTAAACCTGAACTAACCCTAACTTTAATTCTAAAGTCTAATCCAGAAATCCCAAATTTCCACCTTAATCCTAAACTAAAGTCCAAAATCTTCACCTTAATCCCACATTTAAGATCAATAATAACTCACATAACAAATATCATTTAAAACTCTAATTGCAAACCTAAAGCCTAATCCAAGGCTAACTCTAATCCTAAAGTGCACCACCCCTTACCCTGATATTAAACTTAAACTAAAGCCTAACTCACATGTGTAAATTTGAACTCTAACTCAAATCTTAAAGTCAAATCCTAAATCCTCATCCTAATCCTAAAATCTACCTAAAGTTAGTCTTTGAAATTAGGTACAAGTCCCAAATCCTCACCAAATTTAATCCCAAATATGATTAAAATCATAACTCACACGTGTCTTAATTCCAACTCTAATCCTTTTCTCTAATCCCAAATCATAGCTGCAATCCAAATACCAAAATTGAATCCTAAACCTTAACTCTAATCCTAAAACTTGATAGATTATGATCATCACATATGCAAACTCCTTGGTGTGTTGTGGCTAGCAGAATCTACAACACACACCGGGTATCAAATCAAACATTAAATCACACACACACACACACACACACACACACACGCACACACACACACACA
>NC_060895.1:2089098-2146598 GCF_014805685.1 Silurus meridionalis | reverse complement strand
GATTCAACAATAACACGAGGGGGCAGTAGAGTACCAGGCAGCTCTCCACCAATCCAATTATTACTCAAAGAATATACATTCAACAAGAGAAAGAAAGAAAGAAAGAAAGAAAGAAAGAAAGAAAGAAAGAAAGAAAGAAAGAAAGAAACAAACAAACAAAGAAAAATAGAAAGACTGGAAGATTTAAAAACAGAGAAAGGAAGGAAGAAAGAAAGAAAGAAAGAAAGAAAGAAAGAAAGAAAGAAAGAAAGAAAGAAATGACTTGGTTAAGGTAAAATAAACTTTATTGTGTCTGATGCTACAAAATCTGATTAAATTCGATTGGATTCTGAACTTTTACCGTACAATAAATATGCAATGATATTATTTCAGAACTTCAGGTGGGGGTTTGTGTGGGGTGAAGGAGGTCTGAGGTGCAGTCAGCATTCACTTTCATCCCTCAGGTGGTCTACAGGGTTATAGAGCTCTATAGCAGGAGATCTTCCATCAAACCCATGGAAAGCAGATCTTCATGGGTCCTTGGAACATAGTTTGGGTCTCCTAGTTCAAATGAATGGAAAACACACACACACACACACACACACACACACACACACACATCATTTAGCAACATCTCAGTCTAATTTTCTTCAATTATTTTCTTTAAGAAAGAAAATTCACGGTAAAAGGAAGAACATGACAATAATAGACGCATTTCCTTATATGGTCGTTGCTTCCTGTTTAAGATCCACTGGTTTCTGTCATCTGGAATTGGTTTTAGAGCCCAAACAACATGCAGATATTAAATTTAATTCCAGTGTACATTTACATTTACATGACTGAAACCGTGTCTCAATGATGTCTCCTGTGTCCTCATCGGTCAGACGTCCCTCAGAATGTATCAGTTAGCAGACAGGTAGCCAGACAATTATAAAACGTGTCTCATAGTGTTTGTGTCATTGATTGGTTATTACAACTTCCTGGTTTCAGGTTCGATATCGAGTATCTGGTTGCTACGGAAACAAAAAAATAAGAAACAAAATGAGAATAAAGTCTGTACTTTATTGTAGCGTGTGATTGTTGCAATTATGCATATTATTAACTTCTTTCTTAGTACTGAGGTGTGTGTGTGTGTGTGTGTGTGTGTGTGTGTGTGTGTGTGTGTGTGTGTGTGTGTGGAGGGATGGAACTATATCACTGCTGACACACTGTTGTTTGCTAAACCAGATTAGTCCGTCTAAAACGGGTTGGAGAAATCTGCCACCCAGCGCTCTGTCAATCTTAATCACACACACACACACACACACACACACACACACACACACACACACACACACACACATTTAAATGTTACACCGTTCACTGCTAGTTTGTTGGAGCATTAGCCTGTTTGCTATAATGCTAGTTTAAATTTTAACATTTAATATGAATTATTATTATTATTATTATTATTATTATTAATATTATTATTGTTATTATTATTATTATTAGTAGTAGTATTAGTGTGTGTGTGTGTGTGTGTGTGTGTGTGATGACAAACTATAAGAGAATGTTAATTTTATGATTTCATGCCACACAATGCTTTTGCAGTGTGTGTGTGTGTGTGTGTGTGTGTGTGTGTGTGTGTGTGTGTGTGTGTGTAACAGAGCTCTATTGTGTGGTTGGGTAAGAGCTTGTTCACCAGTGTGTGCTAATAAGACACATTCCATAAGATTACAGAGCCAATTAAGTATCAGAGGACCATTGTGAGTGTGTGTGTGTGTGTGTGTGTGTGTGTGTGTGTGTGTGTGTGTGTGTGTGTCTGTGGTGGTGGTGGTGGGTGGGGGTGTTGGTCTGTGTGAGAGAGTGCAGTTGGGTTTAACACCATATTTAACTATATCTACATGTCGAAGGATGAATCTTGGCTTCAGTCTGCTTGTTTGATTGCTCCTGAGTAGATGTCCATCTTCATCTTTATTTTCCTGTCCACCTGAACAAGTCTTCTGGTGCCTGCAGTGGAAAAACACACCCAAAGCATAATGCTACCACCACCACGCTTCGAGCTGTTCGAATTTCTCAAGAATAATTAGAGAATGTTGGTAAAATACACGTCCTTTTCCACAGTTTGTACCCATTCATTGTTATAATACGCTCAAGTCTTCCTGGAAGATGTTCCTCTGTTAGTAAAGTGATGTAGGTAAAGTGAGGAGCCCTGGGGTGCAGAGTGTGTGTGTGTGTGTGTGTGTGTGTGTGTGTGTGTGTGTGTGTGTGTGTGTGCGTGTGTGTGTTTGTGGCACGTGGCTGAGTGCAATGCAGGATTATTCAGCTCAGTCTGCTGTACAACTTCCCTCATTACTGTGCCCTCTCTTTGCCATGTGGACACACACACGTATTCGAGCACGTGCCACAAGCTGGACTCTGTCCCCCCGATATAACAACCCCCCTAAACTCAACCAAGCATTCTACTTGCACACACACACACACACACACACACACACACACACACACACACAGACCTATATAGATAAGCATGAAATAAAGCTGATATGTGCAATGAGGCGTTGCGGTGCTCTGCTTTATAAAACATATGACATATGCATCGTGTGTGTGTGTGTGTGTGTGTGTGTGTGTGTGTGTGTGTGTGTGTGTGTTTGTGTGTGTGTGTGTCTGTGCTTGCTGGAGAGCTGGTTAGGGGTCATGAGTAAGGGTCAGACATATGCTTGAACAAAATGTCTGTCTGTCTGTCTGTCTTTTTTCTTTTTTTCTGGTTTGTGATTGGTCAGCAGCTCTGACAACGCAATACGACCGATCGTTCAGATTCACTATTGTTTATAGAGTAACAGCTTATTAATTTTTTTTACATCGAGTGTTTTTTATGTTTGTTTGTGTTTTACTTAAAATTTTATGTTTAGAGTAAAAACTGAAGAGATCCTGAGCGTTTACAGCTGCTGTAACATTACGGCTATAGTGCTAATGTTGGGCATTACATAACATTAAATGCAACTATTACAGTTCATCTCAGTTGCTTCGGAGTGTTTCTACGATCAGAAATAAAGTTCCCAAAACTACTTGTTCAACCTCCACCTCATGGAGTCAATTGTACACATCATAAAAGCAATTTTTTGTTGCTTCGAACAAACTGCTGTTTCCTGCATTGTCAACTGTTTATATGATGATGATTAAAGTTTATTATACTGGTTCTCACCTGAATTGTCTTAACCCCCAAAACGTCAGTGCATAAGTCATTGATTGCAAATTGTGCAGATGAATCTTGAATGTCACTAATGAAGGCGAGTGAACGACATCAGATTGACCGACGATCAACTAGTTCTCGAAAATAGGTCAAAGGTGAATCTCGTGAACCTTTAAGTGGCAACAAACAGAGCAAGACAAAGAATTACAGTTTTTAAAAATGGATGAACAACCAAACGAACACAAGTACAGCGCAGAAAAAGTGTAAAAAATTGATCAATATGAATCTAATATGCAAAGATGCTGTACAGAAGAAATTCAGCCTTGTGCATGTTTCTTCGTAATTTAATCTGTAGTTTATATCAGGAAATACTGAAACTGTGCGCCGTCATATTGGGGACACGACTATCAATGTTTTGTGCTGTTTGGGCAAATTGTTTTGAGAAATTCACAGACTGCTTTGAAAATATTAAGGATGATTCAAGAAATGCTCCAAAGCAACTGAGAAAAACTGTAATAAAAAGTGTGGCATGGAGAGTGTAAGAACACATATAGGAAAGGGAGGACAGGTTTGGACTAAAAATACAACAGGTGTTAACCTTCTTAATCCACACACACACACACATGCAGTTGATGCTGATATGCTGACCCACTCAGACACCCACCTGCTGCCGTCTGCCAGGGATTATCAATCTGTCTGCCTCAATCCGCCAGGGAGGGGCTCTGTGTGTGTGTGTGTGTGTGTGTGTGTGTGTGTGTGTGTGCACAGGTTTTATATGCACTGAGAATATATTCTGGTGTTATCACCTCTACATAATGTATAAAAGTATTTTTATTTTCTGTAAATGAAAATAATAAACTGTCCATTACTGTAACTTCGAAACTTTTCATCAATTCATCATTTAAAATCAAACATAAATATTTTCTACATCACTGCAAATTTTAGACATTTGGCCGAGACAAAAACTAAAACATTTGTACATTTTCATGAGAACATCATTCCAACAACATCATTCCAGATAAAACACTTATTTCTGTTTCCTATTAAGACCAATTTCTTTTATTCATTTGCTGAATCTGTTTGGAATCTTTTACAAAACAATATGTGAATAAAAATGTTTAATATTTTTAATTTAGAAATTTTAAATTGAGAAAAATCTAAAACTTTCCAAAAATAATGTATGACTGATCTACTGGTTTGTCATTTATTTCCATTAACCCACATTATACACTACACAATAGAATTGTACAATTTTTACAATTTTCAGTCTCACTGGAAGAGATAGATATGACATTTTACTAAGTATTTTAGTATCTGTAGTTCTCACAAAACAAGAAGTTTGGATTCCAGCCAAAGTTTAGAATCTTTGTATTGAAGGAAATAGAATTTCTGATAGCAGTTAAATTCCAGATTTGGTCTCTCAAAAGAATAGACAAATTTTCAGAATCCAACTAGCCATGATTCTAGATTCTTTCGCTACAAAAGAATTTTGATTATCAAACAACATTCTAGAATTTTGTATTCAAATGTATAGAATTTTAGCTATCAACAATGTAGAAGTTTATACCTAAAAATGTATAGATTTTCAATTACACAGCATTTTGGAATTTTTTTTTATTCAAATGTAAAGAACTTTATGTATCAAACCACATTGCAGTATTTCTACCTTCAAATGTGTAGAATGTTTATCAAACAGCGCTCTAGATTATTTTATTTTATAAGTGTAGAATTTCACTAATCAAATACAATTGTGGAATGTTTACATTCACATGTGTAGAATTTTCATAATCAAACAACATTGTAGAATTTCTACCTTGAAATGTGTGGGATTTTCTCTATCAAACAGCATTGAAGAATTTATTTCCTGCAAATGTATCGAATTTTCATTCTCATTCTATAATCGTTGTCTTGAAAGATATAGCATAGTCAAGTTCTAGAATTTGGGTCCTAAAGTTCTGCAGTCTTCCTTAGCAAGGTTTTAAAACGTTTACCTTTAAATGTTTGAAATTTTTTCCATTTTTAGCCAAAAACTCATACTGAATTTATTACTGGATTTTCAGTACCAAACAACATTCTAGCATTTTGTATAGAATGTTTTTTCTCGAATTTTCTTTTCCTCTCTAATCCTTTAGCATATAGGATCTTACTATCTAAAGTTTGATGATTTTGAGAGAAAGTTCTAATAATGGTTCGGAATCTCACTTTAGTGTTTAGTCTTATATTCAGTTAGCCAGAATTCCAGATTCCAGATTCCCAGTCTGGTTTAAATGTCCTTGATTAGATTTCCAGACTCAACTAGTCAATTTTTTATTCACCAGCCAATCAGAAGCATGATATGACATAAACAGGAAGTGCCACATGAGATGCAGTAAAGCAATGATCTTTTTTGTTAGAACTTCATTAATAAACCAAACAAGATATACACAAAAGTATTGGGACACCTGACATTCCCATCCATATGTGGTTCTTCCATAAACTGTTACCACAAACTTGGAGACACACTTGTATAGAAATTCTCTACACTTTTGCTTCACCTGAATCAGGAGACCCAACCCTATTCCAACATGATAATGTTCCTGTGCTTTAAATTGGGTATAGTGGAAGATCTTTGTGCTATAGAGCTCCAAACCTATTGAGCACCTTAGGGCTGAATCTTTCTCGCTCAAGGCACCCTAGACCTTACATTACTAACACCACTGTGGCTGAATGAAATCTCACAAATCTCCACAAAATCTAGTGGAACATCTTGTCAGAATAATGGAAGCTCATCATAAGAGCACATACCAGTCTCGTGGTCAGGTGTCCACAAACTTTTGGATGATTGTATATGTTAATGATATGTTATGAAACATTATCGACAAATAAAGTACACAACCTGACTGGCACCTTTGTACTGTATATAAAAACACACACACACACACACACACACACACACACACACACACACACACACACACAAGCCCAGCCCCTTCTCTGATTTGTTCACCTCTTCTCTTCAGACTTCCTAGGTTTTTTTTTTCCACGTACCTGTTTTATGTATTTCTGCCCTCCACCAGATTCTTCTTTTCCCTATCATTTCTCTATCGATCCATCCATCTGTGATCTGTCCATTCACGGCTATTCATAGATCAATAATCTGATCATGAGAGTCGCTGCATATTGTCCCTGCTCAAACCTCAGGCGAGAACGTTTGTGCTTTTCATAGAATAAACTCTCTTTTTTCCTCTCTCTTTCATTATCAATCCTTCTCTCTCTCTGAGCAACTGCCTCGTTCTGTCTATCCTGTCCTCTGCTGTCAATCTGAGTCCAAATCGCTGTTTCCTCTCTTTATCCCGAGGTAAGATACTTACTTTTCAGATAAAGCACATTATGATAAATCGGCTGAACTCTGTGTGTGTGTGTGTGTGTGTGTGTGTGTGTGTGTGTGTGTGTGTGTGTGTGTGTGTGTGTTGCCTGTGACATGCATCTAACTAATACCATATGTCTATGTATGTATTTTATATGCCTGTAGGTATCTCTCTTGTCATCGGCCACATTAATAGGGACAACTTTTATTCACATTCAGCGTCAGACAGCAGAAACAACATGCTTTTCTGCTCTCTGCGAATATAAAGAGTGAATATTTGAGCTATCGGAGCTTTTCTGTCAACTCAAACAGGTCTGACCTCTGACCTCTGACCTCTCTCATCAAAAAGGCATTCTCACTCCCAGAACTGATGATGTAGGTTGTGTACCATTCCAGTCTAATGATTCCTACCAGACAGACAGACAGACAGACAGACAGACAGACAGACAGACAGACAGATAGATAGATAGATAGATAGATAGATAGATAGATAGATAGATAGCCTTGCAGACAGACAGATAGACAGATAGACAGACAGACAGACAGACAGACAGACAGATAGATAGATAGATAGATAGATAGATAGATAGATAGACAGACAGACAGACAGACAGACAGACAGACAGACAGACAGACAGATAGATAGATAGATAGATAGATAGATAGATAGATAGATAGATAGATAGTCTTGCAGACAGACAGATAGACGGATAGACAGATAGACAGACATACAGACAGACAGACAGACAGATAGATAGATAGATAGATAGATAGATAGATAGATAGATAGATAGATAGATAGATAGATAGATAGATAGATAGATAGTATTGCAGACAGACAGACAGACAGACAGATAGATAGATAGATAGATAGATAGATAGATAGATAGATAGATAGATAGATAGATAGATAGATAGATAGATAGATAGTCTTGCAGACAAACAGATAGATAGATAGATAGATAGATAGATAGATAGATAGATAGATAGATGATAGATAGATAGATAGATAGATAGATAGTCTTGCAGACAAACAGATAGATAGATAGATAGATAGAGTTTGTTATAGATCTATAGAACATCTGCTATTGTGGATGCAAATGTGTGTGTGTGTGTGTGTGTGTGTGTGTGTGTGTGTGTGTGTGTGTGTGTCCGTGCGCGTGTTGACAGATTATATACAGTAAGCTTCTTATGAGGTTGCCCTGTCCTTAATTTCAATCTCTGTTGGGTCCTAATGTCCCTCTGTCCTGTGTTTTCAGGGCAGAAAACAATCCTGAATAATGTGTTTATATAAGGTGGATATTTCTGATATTCTTTCACATCGTAAATGAATATCACACATTATTGCATGATGGAAATAAACAGGAAACAAATTCTTCTTTTCTGTGAGTGAATGTTCATGCAGCTTTAATATTCACTTCTACAGAACACTGTTTACTGCACAAAAACACATCATAATTGTTCTTTTTTATGATAAATATTTATATAATATCTGATCAGAATATGAATGGATTCGGGCTGATTGTATTTTCATGTATTTTGGGTATTTACTCAGTTTTTATGTTTATCTCCAAAAACTTTATTTATTAGTTTCTTTTATACATTGTTTTATTGCGGAAGCATTTGGAAGCATCCAGTGAGGAGGTGAAAGCTCTGCTTACCTGTGTGAACTCCACCAGCTGAGTCAGCATTTATTCCTCAGGTGAAGAAAATCTAGAAAAGACTCGCGTTTCAGTATAAAATGTGTAAATTCACTGTGATGAGGCGATGGTCAGAGAGCAGTGTGTGAGTGTGTTTACATCTTCACAGTGGCTTTGTGTTCACATAAACCCCTTATTGCAGTTTGGATTTTACACTTATAATAAATCCGATTCGATCAACAAAGCGCGGAGAATCGGCTTTGCACGCGCTCAGGGCAGCAGAGCTCGCGGACAAAAACTCCCGTTAATTGGCATGTAGACAATAATAATAATAATAATAATAATAATAATAATAATAATAATAATAATAATAATAAGAGAAGAAGAAGAAGAAGAAGATGAAGAGAAGAAGAATATAAATCATAACAGTAATAATAATAAGAAGAAGGGAAAAAAAGGGCAAAGCGGTAAATTCTTCTAAATAAAAAAACTGCATTTAATGAATTTAAAAATGTCTTTAAAAAAATAGCTCTAAAACATTCCTTGTTATAAAATTGTTCTTACTAGTTTAATTGTTTATATATCCCCTCAATTATTAAGCAATATGTCTTCTTTTTCTTTTTCTTTTTTCTTTTTGTTTTTTTGTCTTTATTTCAAATAAATAATTTCAGGCATTTTTGATATGAATTGACGGAGAAAAATATTCTGCTCTAATTTTAAGATATTAAGTATAAGAATTACTATTAAGTAAAAGAAAAAAGAAAAAGGATAAAGGATAGAAAAAACAATTATGGACTATTATTATTATTATTATTATTATTATTATTATTATTATTATTATTGGAAAAAGTATGGTTCTCGGGATTTGAGGAAACAGAAGTGTGTGTGTGTGTGTGTGTGTGTGTGTGTGTGTGTGTGTGTGTGTGTGCGTGCTCAATTATTTTTGTCTTTTTTATATACAATTTGTATTTAATGCGACACTATAATCAGGAGTGCATTTTTAATAAAAAAACTATTGTATTTTATAATTTAATATCTAATGTATTTAATTATTTTATTTAAGATTTTTTATTACCTGTTTTATTCCAGTTTTACATGAGTGTTATCCTGTAGCAGAAATCTCTTTTCTGTGTGTACTTATTCATATTTTAGGTGTTATTTCATGTATAATTCTACAGTCATGAGTATTTTATATGAGCATGTTTAAAGAAATCTGTATGCTTTATTTTTTATGCAGATTTTAAATAAAAAAATGTTTAAAACAATTCCACCTTATATGTTGTAATAATTTAATCCAAATTAGTTTCCAGGTGATGATCAAATCCTCAAAAATCTGCATTTGTGGTGAAAATTAGAGTTTTGGTGTTGGTTCTCTAAAAACTTTGTTCGGATGATATTTAACATGATTTGAAGTAGATCTCTTCCTCCTCTTCCTCCTCATCCTCCTCATCCTCTGTTCTGTTCGTCTTCTCTGTTCGGGTTCTTTACAAACCATCACTTTAACAAATTTGTCAAAATGACAAAATGTTACCTCTTTGTCTTATTTTTGATACAGTACTTTTTGGTACAGAGACTATTTTGTATTGTAGAGGAAAAATCTTTGGTTTTTTTAGTTTTTCCTTTAGCTTTTTAGCAAAATATAACGAATTCACTTCACACAGTCAAAAACCAGATGTTTCAACATTTCAGACATTCTTTATACTGACATGTCAGAAACCCTACAGAATAGAATAGAATAGAATAGAATAGAATAGAATAGAATAGAATAGAATAGAATACAGATGTTTGGAGAGAAAGAAATATATAAATATGGACAATAATAAATATATTTCATTAAATCTTTTTTTCTTCCTGTTATTGAAAATGTCCAACAGATTTGTTGAGAAATAAAATCAGTCACGTGATCCAAATGGCCAAATGAAAATAAAAGAAGAGTCTTGAATGGGAATTGGAAATTTTGCATTACGAGGACTGGGAAAGGTACAGGAAGGGTAAAGGAGGGAGGGGGGGAGAGAAAGAGAGAGAGAGAGAGAGAGAGAGAGAGAGAGAGAGAGATTGGAGAGGGAGGGGTTTTCTCCACCTTGTCTTCTAATTAGCCCTCCTCTTCCTTGGTGCTCCCAGTCGTCGCCTGTGTCCCATCCGCAACACAACCCTCAGTCACTGAGAGAGAGAGAGAGAGAGAGAGAGAGAGAGAGAGAGAGAGAGAGAGAGAGAGAGAGAGACTTTTTACCCCAGGGAGCGTTTGTGATAGAAAAACATATTCATTGAAGTTAGAAGTCTGAAACTGTTTCATTTTTTCTTACATAAAAAGTCACAGTAAAGTTAACGAGAGAGTGAGAGAGAGAGAGAGAGAGAGAGAGAGAGAGAGAGAGAGAGAGAGAGAGATTAAAGCCAGTGCAGGCATGATGTCCTACATTAAGCAGCCTCATTACGCAGTGAACGGGTTAACACTGTCCGGCCCGGGCATGGACCTTCTCCACACCACCGTCGGCTACCAGAGTGAGTGATGTTCTACTCAATTCTTCTTCTTCTTCTTCTTCTTCTTCTTCTTATTATTATTATTATTATTATTATTATTCACTAAAGAGCTGCAATATTATAAACTGATGCCCTCAAATGATTCTGTAATGAATCTAAAAGAGGTTTGACTCGTGTTCAGGAATGATCTGGTTCTGATAAATATTTAACATTTTCCTGGTTTGTTCGAATGATCCAGAATTTAATAACAAAAAAAACCAAACCAAAAAAACTCCTGCGTTGTGAATGTATCTTGTACATATAATTTATATTAAAAAATGGACGCGATGTAAACAATAATAAATAACCAACCTGTACTTAAGATTTCGTTAAAATAAAAAATATGCAATAGTCAATAAGAAGGTATTGTGTATTTTGTTTTATTTGCTTGTTTGTACTTTAATTCAGAACCTTTTAGAGAGAAACATCTGTCATTCTTCAAGAATTGTTTTAACGGCACCAAAAAAAACTATTTATATTTTATATTTTAAGGTATATTTTTGGTTCCTCAAAAAACCTGACACAAAATGAACATTAAAATTAAAGAATTATTTAATTATTTATAAAATACCAACACAGTATCAAGTAAACCACAAAATGCTGTAGTAGCGCGTGGAGTTTGTCTGACAAATAACAACAAATAACGTAAAAAAAAAAAACAGCCACCAAACAATCCTGACTTCAAATATGACGTGGTGGTACTTTATTCCAGATGTGTAGTAGTAGTAGTAGTGATTGTTGTACTGGTCACGTGATGACGTGGGACGCGGAAGCAGGTGCTGAAATCAATAGCGATACCGTGGAACCCAAACCAAACCAAACCGAACCGAACCGAACCGAACCCTCAATACTACAGACACAAACAGCCAAAAACACCAGTGTATAAATCTAATCACGAGATCTGAACGTCGGCGAAACAGACAAACGAGAGATTATACCGTACCGTGTGCGCATGCGCATAAATACAAGCGCTAATTAGCGTTGAATCAGGTGAGCAATCAGTGACATGGTGCCGAAAGGTGTGCTGGGAAGTGAAGTCTATTATCCTGACAATTATAATACTAATAATAATAATTATAAATATTATTATTATTATTATTATTATTATTATTATTATTATTATTATTATTGGGTTTTATTTGTGAGAGATGTAATTAGCATCAATAAAAATACTGTAATATTCATGAATGGGTTTTTGTTTTGTTTGTTTGTTTGTTTTCTGCTGCTAATTGTTTTAAAGTAATAATCAGATTAATATGACTGTTTAGTAATATTTTTGCACACTTTTCCATATGCAAAAGTCATGTTTTTAAAAATAAAATAATCCCTCTTTTGTTTGTTTTTGTTTGGTATTGTTTGATGTTTTCTTTGTTTTGTTTGTTATGGTTTGGTATTGTTTGTATTCATTTGGTTTTGTTTGGTAATGTTTGTTTTTTGTTGGGTTTTTTGTTTTGTTTCAGTTTGTTTGGACTTTCATTCGCATAAATTTACTGTTATTGCAGTCACGATATCTAATAGAGTTAATAGAGTTTTTTATTTTATTGAATTTGAATCATACTATTGCTAATGCTGCTGCTACAAAATGAAATACCAACATACACGATATTTCCAAAAAGTTTACGGACACCTGAGCATAAGACTGTCGTATGCTTTTTGAAAATCCAATTCCACATTTAGTCCCCTTTCCTCTAATTATAATCTCCACTATCCCGGGAAGATGTTCCTCTAGATCTTTGGAGCCACAAGGGTATTACTACATTCAGGTACTAATGTAGGTGAGGAGGTGAGGAGGTTCCTGGGGTGCAGTCAGCGTTCACATTCATCCCAAAGGTGTTAAATAGGGTTTTAGCTCTAAAGCAGGAGATCTTCCACTCTAACCTTTTAAAGCATATCTTCATCGAGCTGGCTTTGTGCTCAAGGGCATTGTCGTGCCGGAGCAGCTTTGGGTCTGCTTGCTCAAGTTTTGTATGTTTCATTTTTATGTTATCGCATCCAAAGACAATTGTGTGCCTCCATGTTTGTGGTAACAGTTTGGGGAAGAACCACATACAGGACCACATACATGTACAATCAGCAGTAATAAATAGAAAAAAATTAAATACACTTTTACTTGAGTTTTTTACAAAGTAAACACCCACGTAAAAGTGGTTTTGATGTTTGTTTGTGTGTCTAAGTTTATTAAAAGCATATAAAAAGTATAAAATAAGAAAATGTTTGTTTGTTTGTTTGTTTTGCAGACACACCCCGGAAGCAGCGGCGTGAGAGAACTACGTTCACACGTGCGCAGCTCGATGTGCTCGAGGCTCTGTTCGCTAAAACCCGCTATCCCGACATCTTCATGCGTGAGGAGGTGGCACTAAAAATCAACCTGCCCGAGTCCAGAGTTCAGGTGACAAACAAAATTCATGTGAAAGTGTGTAACGTTACTTATCCAACAACGTCGCCATTACATTCTGCATTCTGATTGGCTGGTGAATTGTCTAGTTCAACCGAGCAGGAACAAAGTATGACATCATTCATTTTAAGAGTTGGAGTAATACCTGCGCTGTATGTGTTGTTACGGAAAAAGAATCAAATGTTTGTCGGTAATTAAAATCTATGTTTTTTTAGGTCTGGTTCAAAAACCGTCGTGCTAAATGCCGGCAGCAACAGCAACAGAGCAGCGGACAGCCGAAACCTCGGCCCCCCAAAAAGAAATCATCCCCTGCCCGAGAGACGACCTCTGACCCAGCTAATGCTAACATTACTGCTAATCCGCCCTACAGTCCAGTGGCTCCGCCCCCTCCTGCCCCACCTACAGCCATCACTCCAAGCTCAACTGGCACAAATGCCAACGCGAGCGTCTCTATCTGGAGCCCTGCGTCCGTCTCGCCATTGGGTGATCCGCTCTGCGTGTCGAGTAAAACGGCCTACGCCATGACGTACGCTCAGACTCCGGCCTACGCCCCGGCCTACGCTACTTCCTCGTCTTATTTCAGCGGCCTAGACTGCAGCTCGTACCTTTCCCCGATGCACGCACCACTCTCAGCCACTGGGAGTGGCCCACTTAGCCCCATAGGCTCCTCCTCCATGGCTCTTGGCCAGTCGCAGGTCACGCAAGGTTATGGCCCCGCCTCCCTCGGTTTCAGCACCATCGATTGTCTGGACTACAATAAAGAGCAAATGGCTTGGAAGCTCAACTTCGGTGCAGCGGATTGCCTGGATTACAAGGACCAGAATTCCTGGAAGTTCCAGGTGTTATAGACGGAAAGGGGGTGGAGTCACGGAGGGAATTTCGGACAAGCTCAAAATGTTTCTAGTTGTGGCTTTTATATAACATATTACATGACATGATTTCCTTGTTTTCCAGACGCTCAATACAGGAAACGACACAAAAATGTCCGTAGTTAAATTACAAGTCGGATATCTTTAAAACGATCTGCTCAAACTTCAAAAAACATATTAAAGCCGATATTTTCTGCTAAATTTCACAAAAACGTACGAATTCGTCTGATCCGAATCGTACGCTGAATTCAGTTAAATGTAAGTAAAGTGTTGCGTAGCGTATTTACAAGTTTATTTATGTTATCTAAATGCTCGTTAGTATTGTTACGTGGAATGTTTTCCAAAATCCGATCATTTTTCAGGATCAAAATTACAACTGCATTAAAAATTATAATTAAAGATTCAATGAATCCATTTTTATCCAATTAGGTAATTGCAATATTTTACATTTGATTGACTTGATTGTACATCGAACATCTACATTTTCTGCCTAATTTATATCTAAAAATATCATCCAACCGTATAAATTCAAGTTTTATTCGTTGACCTTTTCTTTTTCTTCGTTAAACGTAATGATGTTGGTGTTTTCACCGCAATTGTGAATTGTTGAATTGTGCTTCGTCTGTGAATTATATCAACCTGTTGTTTAAAGATTCATTCTTTTTTTTTTTTGCTGAATTGCATTTTATTTTGTTTTGGTGTGTTTGTGTTATTGTTTTTGTCGCTTCTCTTTAATTGTATTTGAAAATGGCGAATCGTTTGATATAATAGTTTTGAGTAGATGTTTAGAAAGCTGCCAACTTTTTCATTATTGATCTTAGATTTTTGTTTTGTTTAAACTCAGGGGTTAACCTGTAAATGTAACGGTGTTCTGGTTGTGCATCTGAAAGTTCTAAATGAATCGTTTTTACTATTTTGAATCTCTGCATTTGCTGTTCTTCCTTGTTTTTCTTCGCTCTTTGTGTTTGGCCTTTTCCAAAAGAATTTTGATCGTTTGTTCGTTTAGAAACGTTAAATGAAGTTCTAATAAAAGAATTATTGATTGTTTCACTGGTGTTCGTGTTGAGATCTTTACCCATGATTACTCACATCATATGGACAAAAAAAATGGGACCTGACTTTTCCAGGTGTATGTGGTTCTTCTCCAAAAAATCCCCACAAACTCAGAGGTGTACAGTTGTTTAGGAGGTTTATGGAGCATGACATTTTTAATTCACTAGGATACCCATGAAGATCTGCTTTACATGGGTTGGGGTGGAAGAACTTCCTGCTATAGAGCTCCAACCCAATTGGGATGAATGTTAAGGCTGACTGCACCCCAGGAACCTCCTCACCATCACTACCTGATTTTGGCTGAAACTCACAAAATCACAAATCTTGTGAAACATCTTTCCAGAATTGTGGAGCTTATTGTAACAGCAAATAGGGAGACAGACGGGCAGACGGGCAGACGGGCGGACAGACAGACAGACAGACAGACAGACAGACAGACAGACAGACAGACAGACAGACAGATAGATAGATAGATAGATAGATAGATAGATAGATAGATAGATAGATAGATAGATAGATAGATAGATAGATAGATAGATAGATAGATAGATAGATTGCTAATCCCCAAGTGTAGCATATGACTGAATGGAAGCAGTGGGCACACAAACGGATTAAAATATGATTCATTTTCATCCTAATCCCTGAGAGTTTTCAAACAAGTCCTATCTTCTTGACCAGGGAGAGAGAGACAGAGAGAGAGAGAGACAGACAGAGAGAGAGAGAGAGAGAGAGAGAGAGAGAGAGAGAGAGAGAGAGAGAGAGAGAGAGACTAATCCCTCCCATTCCCTTTTCTCATCAGAATAAAGGAAATCTAAATAAAATAAATAAATAATGGACAAGGAGCCCAGTTAGACATCATGGATAGAATGGGAAGAAAGATCTCTTTATTCTTCTCCTTTCTCATCATCCAGAATCCACCTGATGCTAAAGATGGTTCCACATGAACCCTTGAGCTTACTGACTTTGGATTCGCATTATTTTGAACAGTTTTGCTTTGATCGATTACTGATTCAGTTCCATTAAAACTTTTGCCTTCAGGGGGTCCATCAGTGAACAGTTAATAACCTCATGAATGATGAAACTACCCGACTTCACATCTGGTGTCACACAGATGGATGGGTTTGAGTCTGGTTCCTTTTAATGTTTTAAGGATTGTCTTAGGAACTATTAGGAAACATCATCTCCGGCTTAATTATTAGAGACAAACTTGGCTTACAACTTACGCTACTCTGTTATCTTACAATGTTCATTCGTAGTTTGGTGTCATTTAGGACCAGAACTGGATCCAGTAATTTGGTGTGGGCTAAAGTTTACAGCAGAATTATAACTGAGAGTGATTTTAATTTGTATATTAAAGCTAGTGATCTATATTCACCATGGAGCTCTAGTGCAAAACCACTGAAGCAACCTTCAGACAATAAGTCCACTATGCTACCACAAGTACACATGAAGTAATGAGAGGAGAACCAGATGAAGAACTCCTGATTGAACATGAATAAACAGTAACTTGCTACAACTTATAAAGTTTTTAGGAATTACTGTCTTTTTCTAACAGTCTTGTCTTTTGCGCTGTGTTATTTATACAGATCTAATTTAAAGACAGTTCCAATCCTCTTAGTGTCCTTCCCTCGTCACTTCTCTAATTGAATCAGTCAAGATTACTCTCTCTCTCTCTCTCTCTCTCTCTCTCTCTCTCTCTCTCTCTCTTTTTCACTGTCTATCTCCCAGCCTTGCAAATTAAAGTCCTTTTCTTCAAGTCTTTGTCTTCATCTTTGGCTCCATTTTTTTAATTAGGAAATACATTTCCCACTTATGTAGCTTCCCTATCACTCTCTGCTCTAGAGTTGATCTAGATAATAATCTAAAGTTGCTTCACAAAGTCTTTATATTCTGATTATAATTTCAAACAGCACCGGAGATGATGTGAAGCATCATTAGGTCAAGAAATGCTGGGCAACTTCTTGAAATTCTTGAAATGACCATAAGCTTTAAAATGCCTTTAAAATGATCAAATCTAGATATTGTATACGCTAGGTGTTTTTCAGATATGATCTGAAGTGGTCCTTTGGATGCCAGAAAACTGCTCTGAAAACTCAATGGATGATATGGAGATTTTCTAGCTTCTCCTGGATATGATGTGGGCTACTCGAAATCTACTGTGGGCATTCTGAAACTTTTTAGGAGCATTATATAAAGATTCTGAAGATGAACTGAAGTAGCCCTAAAATGGTCTTGAGAGTGTTCTATCGATGCTCTGGAGATTCTCTAAATCTGAAAATTCCAGCTATTCTACATAATAAGAGAATTGAAAAGTTCTGTTCTTGAGATTTTTCTAGTCATTAAAGAGAAGAGGTGAAGCAGGACTTGAAGCAGTATTCCAGAAATACTTTAGATATACTGGTCTTAAAATTTCTATAAATTCTGCAGATGTTCCCAGGTTGCTCTGGGGTCTTTAATGTCCAAAAACATTTCTGGAGATTTTCAAGATGATCTGGAAATTCTCTAGAGATTGTGGAGTTGATGTTCTTGATACCTTGTTCAGAAAAAAAAAACGTGAATGGAACGAATGTCAAGATTTCAGACTTCCAGCAAGTAACCACTGTTCTGGAGATTCTGGAAATTAAGTGATATGAACACCTAGCCATGATCTAGATATTTCAAAGATGATGTGAAGTAGCTTTAGACGGTGAGAAGTTTTTGATGTTATTCAGGATTCTAGAAGTGTAGGTTTATTTCCTGGAAAACTTGCTCTGGGTTGTTGTGAGACACCCCAGAGTTGCTCTAGAGATTCTGGAGATGATCTGTATTTACTCTGGAGTTTCTGGAGGTGACCTAATAAGAGTTTGGAGTTGATTTAGGTGATTTGTTGTATAGACTTTCTCGTGCAAATTTTTAGCATGTTGTTTTTAATTAAGATATCCAGAAAATGCTGATTTCCAGGAGATACTAATTCGGGGTTAAGGCTTAAAATAATGAATCCAGAAGAAGCTGGTTCTGGTTTCTCTTTAGCGGGAATGGTTCCGAAGATGTTTTTTAAATGTTGTACACACAGCTGTGGTTACAGAAGATTCTGTAATGATTAGCTGGTGTTAATTTGCAGGCAGATTTGGAGTCTGAACCAACTCTAGAGATTCTGGAAATACCATGCAATTTCTAATGTGCCGTTATTTGATTCAGGAATCAGTGGAGTAAAGAAAGGAGAGAGCAACATAGATGAAGGTGAAATTATTCTGGAGCAAGAAGACAAGCAAACTTGCAGAAGAACTCAGCAAGAACTTGGCTGACTTTTAATAATACTATACATAAATTCGATTAGCACAAATCAATACCCTTCTAACATGGGTCCATACTTTTCCTCCACCTCGTGCACTTTTCCCTCCCTCTATTTTTCTGTTTTTATTTCCCTAATAGCTTTCCCATCTCTCTATTCGCCCTCCCTCCATTCCTCACTTTCAATCTTACCGTTCTAATCCAGCAATGACCTCAATCCTGTGATGTAATGGGTCACATGATATGGAATAGACGTAGCAACGGACAGAAAAAACACACTCTAATCCAGGCCATTTCGTCCAATCGGTGCACTCTGTCAGGGTACATCTTGCAGGGGGGTCGGGCAGAGTTTCAGAAACAACATGTTTATTTGTTAATTTTTTCAGAACTGAAGGTCAAAAGGGGTTTGGACTTGAGCAACAATAAGTCATTATTTTTCAATAGTGAATAGTTTTGATCCAGTGCCAGTTTCTGTGTGGTGGCACCTCAGATCTTTAGTGGAGATTTCGTATCACGCTAATACGGATAAAGATATCATGACTTCATTGTTTGCCAAGTGTCTTCTACTTCATGACCATTTTCACTCTTCGAGTTTCCTGAAACTGTCCATTCCTGAGGTTCTTACAATTTTGTCTGTATGTGGAAACACAATGTTGATACACGATATAAACAACGTTTTGTATAACCATGGTTTATGGATGTGGTGAGGGAAGACATGGAGGTAGTTGGTTTGAAAGAGGCAGATGTAGAAGACAGCGGGGAGTGGAGACGGATGATCTGCTGTGGCGCCCCCTAATGGGAGAAACCGAAAGAACAAGAAGAAGAAGAAGTATAAACTGGACCGTGAGACCACCTTGCGTCATCGTTTGCTGTTATAATAATGTCCCCTCTTCTGGAAAGATGTTCCACTAGATTTTTGTGGAGATGTGTGAGATTTAATTTATCCACAAGAATGTTAGCTACTGATGTAGCTGATGTGAGGAGGCCTGGGGTGCTGTAACAATTCATCCCAAAGCTGTTCAATGAAGTTGGAGCAATAAAGCAGGAGATCTTCCACTCCACCCCATGTAAAGTAGATATTCATGGCTTTGTGCATAGGAGCATTGTGTTGCTGGAACAGGTTTGGGTCTCCTAATTCAAGTAAAGGGAAGTTCAATGCTACTGCATCCAAAGACATTCAATTTAATTGTGTGCCTCCATGTTTGTGAGGAACAGTTTGTGAAAGAAACAAACTGTGGTAACAGGAACATTATAGCCATGATAAATTACAGTACTTTGGATACCTGAGTACGTATGAAGGCAACTTTTGTAGTTTTACTTAAGTAAATGTTTAAATGGAGCACTTTTACATTTACATATTTTACTGAGTGTATCTCTACTTTAACTACATGGTTAATGTACTTCGTTCACCACTGGAACCACAAATCACAATAGCGAATACATTTACACAGGGATTTTCGATTTTAGATGAAAACTAAAAATATTTAAAAAAAAATTATGACCACCCACGTGTACCAAGCAGCAAGTGTTTATGAGGGGTGTCCTGACAAAGCCTTTGTCCCTGACTGGTACCATTGTGTGTGTGTGTGTGTGTGTGTGTGTGTGTGTGTGCATGTGTTGTGGCATGACTGCAGACCTGCAGGTTGAGCTCGTGGCTGAACAAGGTTAATCCCTCTGTGCACTATGCTGTACTAATCACCAGGCTTCACTAATCTCCCTCCCACACACACACACACACACACACACACACACACACACACACACACACACACACACACACACTTTCTAGCCCGTCTCTCATCTCTTCCTCCCTGCTTGTCTGTTTGTCTGTCTCAAAACAAAATGTAGTAATGCAGATTTCAATGGAGTTGTCATACTTGTAAAACACACACACACACACACACACACATTTATATATATATATATGAATGGCAAGGCTTTATGCTTATTGTTCAACAGCCCCCCACCCACCCCACGACATCTGCCCTTTTTTTCTACTCTCTCTCTCTCTCTCTCTCTCTCTCTCTCTCTCTTCGATTAATCTGCGTTCTGTTGGTCAGCGTTTTGCAAAAGCAGACAGACGGCATGCCGGTAATCCTGCTTCACACACACACACACACACACACACACACACACACACACACACACACACACCCAGGCAAACCTTGGAGAAGGTGAACTTGCATGAGGAAATGAAGGAAATGCATACCTAACACTACACACACACACACACACACACACACACACACACACACAGATTTATAAAATTAAATGGGCAGAAATTAAATGTATATTTCATAATAATTTTTGTAAATTTACAGCATTTGGTGAACGCCCTCAACATACGACTGAGCAGCAATGGAGCTAAGGGCCTCACTCAGGGGCCCAGAAATTGCATCCTGGCATGTCAGAGGCTGGAACTCACCACTTTCGGATCCAAACTCCAAACTCCTATTCACTGATCTACTACTAAGACCCACCCCCCACCACCACCCCCCACTAATTGTAATATAGTGTGTATTGTGAACATTTGACTCGTGTCACTAAATACTTACTTGTATACCTAAATAAATACCTATAATGGGGTACTAGTCACTAGGTACATCCTGAAGCTTAGGGGGTGATAAAGGTGGGGCAGATTTTCATATTGTGACTCGTTATATTGTCTAATAATCATTAAAAAAATAACTATAAAATAAGGAAATCCTAGGAGGCTAAGCATTATAATCATTTTCTTTTTTCTTGTTTTTTGTGATCGCGACTTAATTTTGTTGTGACCTCGTCATAAGTAGACACTTTCTCATGATCACGATTTTATTTTCTTGACCTAACAGATGTCGTTATCACGACAATTTTCGCAATCTCAGCGCAAAACCCTGTTTTATCATGACCTGCTCGTTTCCCCAGAAAATCTTGCATCTTTTACGCGTTGCTGTTTAATGCTTACGTTCTTCACAAACCCAACAATAACCATAGTGACCAACCTCCATGATCACCTCACCTCCAGTGGTCCAGTGTTCCATCTCAGCCTTCAGTAAACACCTCAGGAAGTGGGAACTAAACATTTTCCGTTCTCATGGGGTTTTTGTTTGTTTTTAGAGCCATCTGGTGGTCAGAGTAAGAACTGCACCCTGCATCTTTTTGCTGGTCTGAGGTGTTGAGTTTTATTTAGGGATTTGCTGCAAGTCAAACGTAGAATTTATTCTAAAAATACCTATAAAGATATACATATATCATCATCATCATCATCATCATCATCATCAAATTCCTCTCAGTGAAGATGTTCATCATCTGAGACTCAACCAAACCATGGTGTGTGTTTCTTGTAAGAAAAAATGATTATAATAAAAGACAGCTGTACTAAAGCATGATAGCATGTTCACTGGGTGGTGACTCCGCCCACCGAGGGCGTGGTTTATACTGGCACATTTACTCCCTATCTGCTATCGCCACCAGGCGAGTCTCAATCTCCTCCTGACTTAGAGTTCTGAAAGAGAGAGAGAGAGAGAGAAAGAGACAGAGAGAGAGAGAGAGAGAGAGAGAGAGAGAGAGAGAGAGAGAGAGAGAGAGAGAGAGAGACAGAGAGAGAGAGAGAGAGAGACAGAGAGAGAGAGAGAGAGAGAGAGAGAGAGAGAGAGAGAGAGAGAGACCTAGTTAGTGAGACTTATACACATTCAGACACATTTTATTTTGTTGACAAAAGAAAGAAAGAACAAAAGAAAGAAAGAAAGAAAGAAAGAAAGAAAGAAAGAAAGAAAGAAAGAAAGAAAGAAAGAAAGAAAAATTAGGTAGAACGGTAGCATGAGAAGAAAAAAAAAGTGTAGGGATGGATGCAAAAAAGAAAATATTCAGGAAAAAAAGGAGAGAAAAAAGGGAATAGATGGATGAAGGGATTATTTATTGCAGAAGCGCCACACGTTTTCACTTTTTACCTGAATTTGGGATTGTCTTTACTAACCACGCCCACTTCCAGCTCAGTGGCCTTGAAGTCCATCGCTAAGACGGACGAGAGGCAGGTGATCGCCAACTAGAGGACGGGAGGAGGACAAAACACTCAAGGTCACACAGAGGAGACGACTGTGGACTTTAAAGTGTAAATAATCCAACTCTAATCCACAAAACAGGAGGTTATGACAAGTTCCAGAAGATATTTCTGGCTGCAATATGGGGATGCGTGACATTGGATCGATGTTGCTAGGCAACTTGTATGTAAATTAGCTAAGGGGTTAATGATAAAGCATGTAGCTATATGATTATAACACGACCAAACAGATTCACCACAAGACGTACACACTATAAGACTTGTAGGTTTGAGAAGTGATTTTTCTTTCTGAATAGCGCCCCCAGCAGGTGTTTGTTTATCTCAAAACCCTTTGAGACATTGTGTTCGCACTACGTACTCGGAGACGATGCGTGTAATAAAGCAGTAACATCGTGGAATGAAGACAAACCTTCAAATACACTGCAATTAGCATTAAGTCCAAACCAAACATACTGGAAAATTGTGTCTCTGCATAAAAACGAAGCATAAATGCTGTTCTACCTCTACTGTCCTCTCAAACGTTAGCTCTGGTCTCTTCTTCATTTTCTTCTCCAGGTAGCTATTGGCCTCCGTCTGTTTGGCTCCGACGGCCGTAGCATGGAAACCACAGAAATACCCAGCCGGGTCGCATTTATACAGCACCGGGCCGTGCTGAGGATCCACAGCGATCAGCATCATACCTGACACAGGCCAGAGACACGTTTTAGTACAGAGCAATGTTGCTAAGCAGGAAATTGTCATGATTATACAGGAAGTAAACTCACAGCAGCCCAGAGGCCTCATCTCAGCGTTTTGCGTGTAAACCTGTGAGATGTCGGCCATGCGTCGACACAACATGTCTGCCGTGATGTCATAGCCGAACTTGTACTTCCACTCGGCGGCCTCGACACGAGCACGGTGCACCTGAGATCGGCTGTCGGCTACGGAACGCAGAACTGTCAGTGTGTGTGTGTGTGTGTGTGTGTGTGTGTGTGTGTGTGTGTGTATGTGTGAGGGTGGGTGTAAGGTGAGAAGTGAAGCGCCTCACCATAATGTCCTGTCATCACGCATCCAATGCGTGGCGTGAGGCGAAAGATGTTTGTAACCGTAGAAGCATCCAGAAGCTTGTCCTGCATGTGAGAGGAGAGGGAATAACACACACAAATGATCAAGAACTTTCATGGCAAAGTAGATGTGTATTTAATGGGGTGTAACGGTACACACGTTTTCCCGAACAGTTTGGGTACAAGGCTTTTGGTTCGGTGCACATGAGTACCGAATGCAATCATTTTCCTGAGTTCCCTCACAAAGTGGAGTACCTCAAGTTTGTTTACTCTCCGCCTTGCACTTTCAGCAGAGTGTCACTGTTTTTTCTTTTCTTTTCATTATCATTAAACTTGAAACCATACACGACTCTGCTCGCTCTGTACCGGAAACACGATCTGTAGCGCGTGGTAATAGTGCACAAGTTTTTAAAGCAGTCTAGCGATATGGATTATTTTGCATTTTATGTCCAGCTTCAAGAATTTCTCTTAGAAGGAGGGAGTGAATGAATAATGAAGGGAATGAAGACATTTTTTAAGCAGAACAGTTAAGTAGAATATGTCTTTAGAAAATTAAATATTAAATATAAAACACACACACACACACACACACACACACACATACACACACACACACACACATCTGTATTACCCAAATGGGGTCTAACGAATGTAACATTTGAATTCATCCATTTATTCAATTTAATTTTAACGATTGAATTTGTCCCAATTTAATCAATAACTCAATTTAATCAATATAATAAAAAGTGTATTGCATTAATTTAATGTATTCTAATTTTTTTTATATATATATTTTATATTTACAAAATATCATAAAAGGTACTTTTTTTTTAATCAAGCAGGCATTTATTAAAAAAATTATATTTTTTAATGTAAACTGTTGAAGTTCACGAATGTTAATAATAATTTATTTGTTTATTCAGCAACCACTGGCTACCAAAGAAGTGGATGCCCAATGTTTAAGATGTTTGACTTCCTGACTGGAAGGTCATGAGTTCAAATCCCAGCCACTGCTGGGCCCTTCAGTAAAACCCTTCACCATGCTCAAGGCCTCAGTAACTGCTCAGCTCTGTTTAAATCAGTCGCTCTGAATGAGGGCATCTACCAAATGCCATAAAATGTACCACACACACACACACACACACACACACACACACACACACACACACCTACATTACTGAGCATCTGCAATACAAACTTTTTGCAATCAAAATTTCCTTTACCACCACATTTTCCAAGCCATCGCTTCAGTCTCTAAATACATGCTCATGTTTACTCGATGTCTGATAACTAAATAAATGAGAAGTTCGGTTCTTGTGGGTCGTAGTGAAACGCACCGGCACTTTCTTCTGCGTGACGACGATGGCACAGTCTTGTCCTCTGATGCCCACGGAGGTCAGTCCGCTCTGAGCGATCGCCTTGAAGGCGTACTCTAAAAAGAAAAAATCATGAAAACACAAGGCTAAATGTCAAGATACATTTATTTACAGAATATCAAGAAGGTTTTCATTCACACGGTGCAATGGATAAAAAGTGTACGCTACTTACCACATCACGTTAGCAAGAACGGCACTAAATAAAAACGTGATGGCGTCCATGATGGAAATGTTATTCCTAAATTTTGTCTTTCTTTTCTCTTTACACTCACTAAATGATAGCAATGACTAAGAATGTCGGGTTCAGCTAACATTAGCAAACTAGCTAACATCAACTGACTGATCTCCAGCGGTGGACAGTAACAAAGTAAATGTAATTCGTTACACAACTTAAGTAGCTTTTTTTAATATCTGTACTTTACTGAAGTGTTTCGCTTTGTGGAGACTTTTACTTTTACATTTCAAAGTCTTTGAAATTAGTTGATGTTTTTTATTTATGAGCAGATAAAAACTGGTCCATCATGCAGAAAAGCCACCAATCAGGGCCCTGTTTTTATTGGCACTTGGTGTATTTACTAATCACCAACAAACAGTTCAGCATTAGTTCAATTTAGAAAAGAATAAATGATGAAGAAACTCGAGAATCGAACTCACCAAAACACCCATGTCCTGTTTTTTTTAAGTATTTGAACAAAAGGTTTTCGGCTGATTATAGTTTGAATAGAAATCAATCAGTGTTTGAGTCATTAATATCATTTTAATAATAGATCCGTGTGCTGAGAGTCACATTCGAGTCTTTTCACATAAACTGAGTTGATTAGGTAAAGAATCTTGTGATAAAAATGATTTAAAATAGTACTTACTTAGCAAATACTTTTACTCAGGTGAAAGTTTAATAAGATAACTTTTACTTTTACTGGAGTCATATTTAACCGAGTGTGGCTCTACTTTTACAAGTACGTGATCTGTGTTCTTCATCTCAGGGATTTAAATAGGACACTGCTTGGAGTTTTTCCTTGTTGCTTGGATGGTACCTGTACAATTCTACAATTTACCTTGAAATGTGAATTTATTTTACCTAAAAAAAAGGTTCGATCTTTTTAATTGTATACTAAATGTGCTTTTTTAGGTAAAGGATAGTGTTCAATGGTACCACAAACAAAAGTCAGTAGCCTTTTTCCTGAAAGCGTAATTACTATGTCGGCCATTTTTTTTCCATCTGAACAACAGTTGTTATATAAAATGTAGAGAATTGTGGAATAAACGATGTAGTTATTCGTTAAAATTTTAAGAGAATGTGTATTCAAACAATGCTAGCTTAGCTAAAGTGTTGTTAGCCTATAGCTGGATAAGCTAAACAAACATATTCCCAAAAATTCGCTATTTTTGGTCAATTTTTTTGGTTACAATATTTATTACTTATTGTTTACAAAACTAAAATAGTGTGACTGGTTACATTTTGTTAGCAAGCTCTTCAGTGCCAGGTGGCTAAGCTAACATTGCGTGTGTTAGCCTAAAACCAGTTAAGCTAGGCTAGCTAATGTGACGATGACATGACTGTACTTGAATGGACCAGACCTGGAGGCATGTAGTGCATTATAGAGCGTCAAAGAGACTTGAGTTAATGGTCATTATTCTAGATTATGAAATAATAATAAATACACTGTTATAAATACGTGTGCACTGGATTTGTAGTGCATTTAAATTGAGTTTCTTGAAATTTTATGTTTGCACTAAACACCCAGGTGTGTTCACCTGCCTGATTAACAATATCCAATCAAAACTCACAAGCAGGAGAAAATGTATTGTCTAAAGAAACAAGATTTACACACATCTAATCAAATATAAACCATATTATAATCCCCAGGTAGTGTGTTAGGGATCTTACCGACTTGGTACAAGCGCCCTTCAGGAGAGAAGATGGTAATATGGCGGTCAAAACCAGCGTTTGAACCCCGAGACATTGTAGATAAATTCTTTTAATTTAAAATAATACAATTTATTCCACCCAATTCCTGTAAACACTGAGAGAACGGAATCCTGAAGCCGTCTGTACCCAAAGCGGCTTTCCTGTAAGTTCGTGTTTTTTACTTTCACTTTCTTTTTCAGGCGCCAGTTACAGAATGGGCTTTTTTCATACTTCCGTACTAAACAGTACACCAACAGTGACACGTGTGTACTACGTAGTATGTTAGTACACAGAGATAGATACTTTTCATATCAAATAGAAGGAAGAGCTGTTATGAGGAAGTGCGGATATAAAAGTAGCGTTTCTAATTCCTGAAGTTTTCATCATGCCCAGACTTCTGAAATCCTACAATTATACAATCCCAAACCCAAAACAGTTGGGACTCAGAATGCAATGATAAACCCATCTTAATTTACCATCAAACTGAACAATATCAAAGGTTTAAACTAAAAAAATGTATCATTTTCTAAAATAAATACATTTTAATTGATGGCCGCAACACGTTTTAACGAAATTTGGCCACAGTGTAGCATCCTTTATTTTAATATTTTCTTTTGTAAACATCTGGCAACTAAGGAAACCAGTTGCTTGAGTTTTGGAAAAGGAATGTTGTCTCATTCTTGACTGATACAGTATTCTAACTGCTCAACAGTCCTGGGTCTTCATTGTCGTATTTTTCGTTTTAAGATATGCCAAATATTTTCAATTGGTGAAAGTTCAGCAGCAGGACACTTCCACTAAAATATTTAACTCCAACCATTTGCATCTGTAATGGCAGACCATCAGACATGCAGTTTTAAAAGTAAATTAACTGGCTGTTCCCAACCTTCTCCTCAAGTTCTATGCTTATTTCAGATCAATAAAATAGTATAATAAGATGAATTATCCACAATAATAATTTTTATTTTTTATGTATTTTTGCTGGTTTTATAGGTTGGTCTGCTGCACGGTAGCACCATAAATATAAAAATAAACGTTTGTTGCTTTTATTAATATTTTTGTGCGACATCGCATTACTGGCAATTTAAACTATTTCTGTAACTCGCAACCAATTTAAATATGCATTAGGACAAACCTTAGGCTCCTCCTCTTTTGTCCTCAGCGCTTGAGCTTCTTGAGACCTTTTTTCTGCTTTCTTCAGGAGTTTGTCTGGAGGTCGCGCCGGACATGGCGAGCCGGAGAGTGGGCCGATGTGATTGTAGAGGCAGAACGTGACAGCCAATCACAGCAGCTTCTCGAAAACTTCCAGGTAACACAGCTGGACAACTTTTATACACAACACTTTACCTTTGGTTCTTGTTAGGACACAAGCTGAACAGACCATCCAATCAGTTTATCCAATTAAAACATCCAATCAGTTTATCCAATTAAAACATCCAATCAGTTTATCAAAGACTTAATCAGACAATCTGCATTGAGAATCTGCAATGGAAGCATAGAGATGACAAAATTCTATTTAAAATGTAATATGCAAAATGGCAATGTAATATTTAAAAGGGAAATGTATTTCTACATTTAAATTCAAATTTTCGATTACCATAGGTAAATTAAATGAAAATATGTAATTACCTTGAATACGTTCGGCACTGGGTGTTAAATGAAAAAGCATTTTCGAAAGTCTTCAGTGTAAATGCATTAAAACATCACACGGTGTTATGATGAAAATGTGATCTTAAGTGTTCTAACCGTGAGTCTGAATGAATTTTAGGACAAATAACTTTTTATTTAAACAATCAATTTGCTACAATTTCTGCTTGAACATGTTACACATATCACATTCATTTGGGTAATACATTGTGTAGATTATAAAGCGTTCAAATTAGTATGTAATTTACATATTAACTAATACCTATAAAACATAAACTACTGTTGGAAATGGCAAATGTAAATGACATAATTTTATTTCCATTTTGCATCAAAGTTTGCACATATGGTAATAGAAAATTAAAATTTAAATACAGAAATACATTTGCATTTTGAATATTTGCATTTTGTATGTCTAGGAATGTTTTAGCCAATATTAGTACAAGCTAATGCTAGTAATTTTAATGATTGAACTACAACAAAGACTACAACAGTGCTAGCTGAGATAGCAAACACAAGAATCTAGACTTATTAGATTGGATTATTGAATAGATACATTTGTCTAACCTCTTGCATAAAGCAATTCTGGTAGTTTTATTAGCATTTTTGGCACCTCATCATCCAGGGATGTTGTGATTTGGGGAAGCTTCTTGAAATGAGGCTAACTACCATTTTCAGTTTCATGGATCCCACTCACACGAGGTTCGTAACCACACGTATTTCACTATACTCTGTTGTGTCTATTGGAAGTGTCCCCAATCACCTTATCCAGCATTTATAGGTATTCTGTGGTTGTAGATGTCGCTAATCTTCAGTCAGGCCGGTCTGAGAGACATTCGTCCTCCAGGTGTCCTCCAGAGTTTTGTGAATCACGGTGTCGTGCTGCATAAAGTGTTTGTGGTGGGCGAGAAACACTTCACCGTGGATCGACCGTCGCTCAAAAACTTCTCCACTGGACCCCACGGTGAGTGTACACTATGCCCTACAATCACCTACCATCACTCTGATTAACGCTACATTACTTGTTTCTAGGCACGGCTTACAAGTATTTTTTAACTTCTCTTCGAAAGCTAGCTAATTAAATGCAAGTTAATTGCTAATCAGTGTAACGTCATGTATTCGATTTAAATTCTATGTGCTACGGTTGTGTTCTACTGACAGATTAGCAATGTAAGATAGCTGTACTAGCAAAGTATTTTCACAGAGAACCAAATCTACGTTTTTCCAATCTTTTATTTTTCCTCCGTAATGTTTCCGTAAACCAGGTTTCTGTTTTTCTTCCAACAGTCAATGGCAAATAATTGGTGTGAGTTGGAAACTGAAGAACCAACTAAGAATCAGTCAAATTAATTGTTAGCATTTGTGGCTTTAGAGTCACATTTGATTTAGAGAAAGTCTCAATTTACCTGGTATTATTTGGTACCTTACAGTATTTAGGCATACATGTGATGGTCGTTAGCATAAACATTTTGACTAGCTTTTTTTACTTGTTAAAATTTAATCGAAAATAAAACCCAGAATCAAACTTTTAAAAAAGGCGAATATGTTTTTATCTTGATGTCGATGGTGTGTTTGTGTTTAGACAGGAAAACGATTTTCTTTTACAGCCATGAGGTGTCCAAACCCGAGTCCTGTTCCCATCTAACTGCATTAAGTAACCCATAATTTTAACTGAAATTATTTAACATACAACTTAACCACTGTGAGCGTTTTGTCTTAGAAAGGTGGACGAAATGATGCCTGGAGTCCCCGTCCCGAGTAATGACGCGATGGTCGCCATGGTGAAGGAGCTGAGGGCGGAGCTTGGAATGGAGTTGTTTGGCATGGACATCACATAAGCCTGCCCTCTAGTGGTGACTCATATAGTGACGTATTGAAGTTAATAGTTCAGAATAAAAATAATGTGTTACCATGACTCAATTGACTCAAATGTGGCATTCATCTGCCCACATACACAACAGAGTGCATATATAAATACATAAATATAAACCATGAGCCTGGAAGTCCGGCGCTTCAGTTACGGATGAATGAATCTACACATTTTGACTGGTCGGATTGTGAAAACACAAAGGAAAAAGTCTGGGACACTGTTTCTGTGTTCACTGTATTTTATTCATTTTTAAGAGATTCGTCTTCTTATTGCACACAGGATTTATTTCAAAACCTCGACCAAGACGTCGTGCGTGAACTTATTGCCTTCTTTCTTCGAATCTCGATGCGAAACATGTAGAGAAACACGCGAGAATCAGCCGCCGGAATCTCGTCTCGTCGGATTTAAAGTGCACGAGAATCAGGACACGTCACAGTTTAGATTCCTTTTCATAGAAATAGTTGCTATACATAGAGATTAGGAACAGAACAGAACTCGTTTGTGTGAAATAATGTTCAGCTCAGGTAGAAGATCGATATCTTTGCATGTGCAACGTATAGCCGATATATTAGCATTGTATAGGAAATACGATATTACTTCAGTTTGTTGTTAATTACTCGTTAATACTCGGTTAAATCGTCGTAAAGTGTCTCCGTGACTTGCGTTACGTAGATGACGACGTTACATATAGAGTACGTCTCTTATTGCAGGATAAGACTTTATTGTTAGCGACCGGAACGGAAAGAAGTGCCTTGGTTTTGTACCCTGACTCACGCTTATGTACAATCAATCAATCAATTAATTAATCAATCAATTAATCAATCAAAGATTCATCAGTGGATGGACCTTAACACTGAGATAAAGCTCACAAAGTTACAAAGAGTGTGTGACTGTGTGTGAGCGTGTCTATATTTATGTATCTAGTGTGTGTGTGTGTGTGTGTGTGTGTGTGTGTGTGTGAGCTATAATGGCTTCAAAGCTCCGTCTTCCTTGGCTTGGGTAAGGCGAGGTTTTTATCAGGGAACGTGGCTTAGCAAAACACACACACACACACACACACACACACACACACACACACACACACACACTTCCGCGTCAGTTCTGTGCATGTTATATATGTTTGTTTGATGCAAGTGAGGCAAAGATTTAAAATTTGTGTCACTTTGCTGTGTCAAATCAGCATGCGTGCGCACACACACACACACACACACACACACACACACACACACACACACACACACAAACACACACAGAGATCGACGCTCCCTGCGGAAAATCTTAACAGCCTCTCGCTTAACAGTCTGATCGCGTTGTAACAGTGTGAGAGCCAAACACACACACACACACACACACACACACACACACATACAGCAACATTGTGTACATTAGATTAGATTAGATTAGATTAGATTAGAAGTGGTCAAATCACGTTACACTTACACACACACACACACACACACACACACACCTATACTGGTTTTTATGTATTAGGTGGACTTTGCCTGGTAAACAAGTTGTACCATGGTTTAAAGGTACCCACCCTTCCCCTTGTGCTACAGTGATGCTACAAATGTCAAAAAATCTAATCAGCTCTGAGGAAAACAAATTTCACTTCAGAATTACTTTACACAAATTTAAACAATTTATATAAAGACCTGACATTATGGTTGTATATGAGGACCTGCTCGGAATGTCCCGCCTTCTGACAAAAATAGTGTTTGTAAGGACATACGGGCTTTATCAGGACATTGGTTTTAACAATACACAAACAAGACATCACACAGTATTGAAGGGACAGGCATGTTTTATTGGCCCTCTGACACACACAAACACAGACTTGACAGCATGGTGCACTATCAAGACATCAGTGACTTAAAAGAACAAGTCCTTTCCTTGTAGTTTTCGGGACTTCTTTTAGAGTTTTTAGTCTCTGCAAAATATTCATAAACAAACTAACCAAAAAACCCATTATAAATGAAATCTGATAACCAAGATGTTTAGATATTTGAATGTTTAGTGCATAGTGAAATCTCCAAAATGCTCAGTGTTATATAAAGCTTGCAGAGAGCTAGATATACAAATGAATTACATAAAGACACTTAAACCAATTTAAAATGAGGAAAATTGTAAAGCTAATTACAATCCTAATAAATCCCACCCACGATCAGCTGCCATAATAAAGAGCTAGTGTTATTCAATCACTAGTCATAACGGTATAAGATCATAACGTTATGCCTGGTGTGTACATTTCTTGATGGGAACTCCAAAGCTTTTTCTACGTCGCTCTGGGAATGGGAGTTTGCTATTGCCATAAATGTAGATGGGACATCGAAAGAACTCAATTGTATCAATGAGTGTATGCAAACATAACCACAGACAGTAAGTGAAAGAGGTATGATGGCAGAGGTTTGTTTAGGATTATAAATAGCAAATAAATGTGAATAATGTTACCTTTTGTAATATAAATTCTTATTGCTAATTAATATATTGAAAAAAGTGTCCTGAAAAATCCTGAAAAATCATAACCTAAAAAAATGCAACGCAAACCATTTTCCTCTTCTGGTGTCCGATTGCTTCACATCCCTGTAAAAAAGAAATCATCATTGAGTACATTAGCAGTGTGGACTGACATATTATGGCGCATATTAAACATGGTTAGAACAAGTTAGAAAACCTACTGATCTGTGCTGGTGTCTTCAGGAAGCATCCAAATTCGCAGCATCAGCCCCACTCTCAGAGTCACTTCCATCACTAGCATCAATGTTGAGTTTATCTTAAAAGCAGATGCAAAAATTAATACTACTGTATGTTTCGTTTGTAACTAAAAGCTCATCGATTTGAATAATCATAACATTAAAGATTTTCACCAATTTATCTTGATGCCTTAATACTAGCCTAATTCTACACAGGACATATCAAGGACTCATAATTTTACAATTTAAATGCATACCTTTAATTTCAAAGCTGAGGTGATAAAATAGCAAGGTTTTTGTATATTCTACTGAACAGTAATATGATATACAAATTATCAATATAAACCTTTGTCATATTTTCTTTTGTTCAAGAACTGTTTTTGTTATTGTAAGATACTGTTCAGTACATATTTAAAAACATAACCAAAACAAATACTCAGTTTATAATTATTTAACAGAATTTCTTATGACAAAAATAATGTCTATCAGGCAACCTTACTTTTTTGTCTTTTCACAAAGTTCTTTTGAATCCTGTTTCTTAGGCTTAGATTGGCCCTTTACAATGGTAATCTAAAATAGACAAAACTAAATGCTTTTATATGGACCTGTCCAGGGATATTTTAATGGCTATTACCTCCCTTTAGGCTGGACACAAACCAATTAGATTCTCAAAGCATTTTTGATTTTAAACATACATTTAGCTTCACTAACGTTTCAAATTTACGCTCGCATTCCACTGACTATCTGATGTACAGACAGCAGTAAAATATTGGAGTTATTCCAAAAATCAGACAATGTAAGCCTGGCTGTAGCATCTTCTTAACCAGGTTAACACATTTGGACTATCATTTGGACATAATTAACAATATATAAATATTTTTTTACTTTTCATAATCTTTTGGCTCTCTATTGATTTGCACCCATATAATTGACACCCAGCAATATAATAATACGCATGATGCATTAACTATAATCTATTTGGGTCACTTTTGTTCTCATGATATACAATCACCCAGGTCACATCTGCTATGTGGTGCTTCTGTAACAAACCCTTACCTCTGAGGGATAAGGAAGTACAATAGTCAGTAAGTCTACATCTATAAGATGCAAATTTAAGAGAAATTAATTTAATAAAGTTAATGGTGCTCATAAAATAACTTTATAAAGTGAAGTCCCTCGAGACCAGGTTTCTGTCAGACACTATACACACAGCTGATGATGTACATTGACTATCACATTACTACAAGGTACAACAAATCTGCTATGTGGCGCTTCTGTAACAAACCCTTACCTCTGAGGGATAAGGAAGTACAATAGTCAGTAAGTCTACATCTATAAGATGCAAATTTAAGAGAAATTAATTTAATAAAGTTAATGGTGCTCATAAAATAACTTTATAAAGTGAAGTCCCTCGAGACCAGGTTTCTGTCAGACACTATACACACAGCTGCTTATGTACATTGACAACGTCCCCATATACCCAGTGTACTGCTAAACCATGTCTGTTCCATATACACTCAGATAAACACTAAACATGTACATCACTAAAGCCCTGATATACCATGTATTTGTCAAACACACGGACACACTAATACTCCTTTGGTAGAGGACTCTTACATGATGGTCTATGCATGTCCTTATTAGACACAGTGTTCTCATAAAACAGGTCTCAGCCATACACACTACATACACACAGACTAACTCAATCCTAACCCCAGCACCTAAAACTGCACACAAAATCTCAGTCATTTTGATCTCAAGACATGGTTCACAGATAGTGTTCACCCATCCAGTCAATCTCTCCCAGTGACTAAGAGAGACAATACGTACTGATAAAAACATACTAAAACAATGCAAAGTACCTGCAACATTTTGGGAATAAATAATCAGAATATGATTTTTATAAATTACCTTTTCTCACTCTTCTCCTGGATCAGCAGCCTCCAACTCATCTACTGCAGTAACCTCTAATGTTTTCAGCTACATTCTAAAAACAGAAACAAGAGATCTTTCTCACATTTGTTATAAACATTAAGTAGCCCTAGAATGTATTTGATACTTAAGTCACATTTTAATGCAATTAATTTTACTGCATTAGCAACCATATCAAACCAAGACATTAATTTCAAAAGATACATAAAACTAAGTTTTACACAAAACATTTAATTTAAAACAGATTGGTATGTTTAGAAATATTTAAAAAAAAAGCATTTGGATCACCAGCAATTGTATTATTAACAATCGCAAACAAGGTCTTAGTATTTAGTCCGACATACTAGGTTTTGCAGAACTGCTAGTTCTACAAATGACTATGCATAAAACTGTTTCTGTGAAAATTCCAGTAGTTTCCACCAAGATTGAATCAACAAATATTCCTTTTATTTTTATTAGAGCAACAACAATCTGCCACTTCCTTTACTATTGCATTTTACAGATACTCTATAAGGTCTATGTCAGGCTTTTGGGGTGATTTTAAGTGCACTGTATATACAGTACATTAGCAAAGCACACTGTATATATGGTATATTATTTACACCCAGCAAGAACATTGCTGCCTTAACTATACTATAATATTTGGGTCACTTTTGTTCTCATGATATACAATCACCCAGGTCACATCTGCTATTTGGTGCTTCTGTAACAAACCCTTACCTCTGAGGGATAAGGAAGTACAATAGTCAGTAAGTCTACATCTATAAGATGCAAATTTAAGAGAAATTAATTTAATAAAGTTAATGGTGCTCATACAATAACTTTATAAAGTGAAGTCCCTCGAGACCAGGTTTCTGTCAGACACTATACACACAGCTGCTGATGTACATTGACTATCACATTACTACAAGGTACAACAAATCTGCTATGTGGTGCTTCTGTAACAAACCCTTACCTCTGAGGGATGAGGAAGTACAATAGTCAGTAAGTCTACATCTATAAGATGCAAATTTAAGAGAAATTAATTTAATAAAGTATATGGTGCTTATACAATAACTTTATAAAGTGAAGTCCCTCGAGACCAGGTTTCTGTCAGACACTATACACACAGCTGCTTATGTACATTGACTATCACATTACAACAACGTCCCCATATACCCAGTGTACTGCTAAACCATGTCTGTTACATACACACGCCAATAAACACAAAACACATGTAAATCACTAAAGCCCTGATATACAATGAAACAGGTCTCAGGCATACACACTACATACAGATTTATAAGATATAATAAGAGCTCAATATAATTTCACAACTGTAAAAAAATATATATTACCTGTTTACTGTGTTCGATGATTGCCAGAGTGTCTGCTGTTGCGAGGTTAAAGAGGTCTCCTCATCAAAAGGGACTGAACTGAATACTCCACACCCTGAATAAGAAAAAATGAAATATTAATCCAGTCGTGAACTTCACACCAGTTTTATCCTAATGCCCTGTCTGTTAATGAAAGCAGTCTAGGTCAAAAGGAACATAGGATGGCATGTGTGAATGGACCCTTACCTTTATCTGAATTTATATATTTCCAGGTTTGTCTTTCCCAGCAGATGTGTAATACTCCGTCTCCTGCTTTGATGTTCTTTTCTCCTTCTGCGCTCATCTCAGCCATGTTAAAATGATGCTGTTCTTCCCCACAGAAATGAGTGTTTATTTAAGTTGAAACCTTAAATTGTTAATATAAGTGGTGTTTATGTAAAACATGCCCAGTGATAGAGCATGGGACAATGCTGAGGAGAGCTGGGATTTAAACTCTCCATCACACTGACACTCAAAGATATCAGACTTCTGATGTGTTCATTCTGCTTTACTTCTGACTACAGTATTACTGAGTTATGAGTGAAGAGTATCAGGGGTTATTTACACCCTCACAGTGATACAGCAGTGTTTACACACTGTACCATCATCTCTCTCTCACACTCAGACCCTCACCACCGCTCCAAACTCAGCCATGTAACTCCCGCGCCGCACGCACTCAGCTGTTTCCGGTCGCACGCGCTAACCGGAAGTGATGTTCTAGTGACATTAAATAGCATACAGCCTTATAATAAACAAAATAATAACAATTAAAAGCAGTTCTGAGTAGTTTGTAAGCAGTCCGGGTGCTGTGTGTACAACAGCTCACCTTACAACACTGCACGCGCTAACCGGAAGTGATGTTCTAGCGACATTAAATAGCATACAGCCTTATAATAAATAAAATAATTAAAAGCAGTTCTGAGTAGTTTATAAGCAGTCCGGGTGCTGTATGCCCAGCAGCTCACCTTACAACACTGCACGCGCTCTGTGGCCGGAGCGAACGCGTTTAAAGAGCTAGCGGCTATCAGCACTGACTATTATTAGCTAGCATCCATGCTAACATACAGACATTTCCCTTCATTTTAATTCGGCCAAACGCACTAAACCCAAATTTATACAGTGCGCATTCGGTACAAGATTTATCAGTTATTAGTTATTCAACTCAGGTTTTAAAACTAACCATTGATAATGTTGCTAACTAGCCAGCTTTAATTTATGCCTTCTTAAGGCTAAATTCACCCCAATCTCCAGACTCCAATGAAATATTTCTTACAACATTAATTTACAACAAGGAACCGAGCTCTTGGAATATATCAATAGTCTACTCATTAAGTTTATGAACTTTATAATCATACCTGGCTTTTAAAGGGCTGGATAATGGCTGTTCAATGTGTTGGCAAACCGAGTCTAATGAAACTCCGCCCTTAAAAGGAACACGTAGGATAATTGACGTAGGTCTCAGCCAATCACAGAACGAAAAATGGCAATCAGCGCTAGCCAATCAGAAGGCTCAAATTTTCACACATGTGTGAACGGATTGCAGTACCGGCTCCGGGCTACAGGGGCGCACTACGAAATTCCAAAGTTACACTGTGTTAAGTCAGTTTCGGGTGTTTGTGGTATAAATGGACATGGACTGAAATTTTGAATTTCAGCTTCTCTAGTATAGATATATATAGCCACAGTGCGGGAATTATGAGGACACCTGTCCTGTCCCCATAATCCCAAATGTCCCCATAATGTCGGTACGTAATCAGGTCAAATGTCCACATAAACCACAAAAACCAACACACACACACACACGTGCACGTAATTTGAGTCCTATTGATTACTGGTATCTAATTCAAATCATTTTTAGAGCTTCTTTTCTTCACACTATGATGTACAGAATTAATGAATAAATTACCGAGTCATTCACTTCAGGCCACGCCCCCTGCCCCTCCTTCTCTAGTGATGATGATGATGATGATTTGCGACACTAAATTACATGCAACTGAAGCAGAAACGAACTGTGACTGTTTTGACCTTGTGTTTGTTTATATGCTGCATGAAATATATTTTTGCGGTTTGTTTCTAAATCAGTAAATTCGACGGCGTCCCTCATGTGGGATTTGAACCAGCAAACGAAGCAGTAATGAGCATCTGGTTCTTCTGAAGGAGCGATTCGTCGAGAGCAATAAACGTGTCAAAAGAACAGATAACCAGAATGGGAAGTGGTGCGCGGGACAGAGGATCACGAAGTGGCCAAGCGTGAATTACATTACTTCAAAATATGGGAAAGAGTCTGTGCTTTTAGAGACACTGGTGGAGGATGAAACCATCCATTTAACGGCCTCCTCTTTTTTACGTTTTCTAATCATTCCTTTATCTGACAACATCATGTTTAAAAGCACAGGTTCTTTCCAATGAAGTAAAATAATGGTGTCTGTGATTTTTAATTAACGTCATTCATGTACGGCCGATTCATGACCCTCTGTCCCGATCACCATCATCATCATCATCATCATCACCATCACCTTCATTACCATCATCATCATCATCATTACCACCATGACCTTCATCATCATTACCACCATCACCTTCATCATCACCATCACCATTATCACCACCATCATCATCGCCATCATCACCACCATCATCATCATCATTACCATCATCATCATCACCATCATCACCATCATCATCATCATTACCACCATCACCTTCATCATCACCATCACCGTTATCACCACCATCATCATCGTCATCATCACCACCATCATCATCATTACCATCATCATCATCACCATCACCTTCATTACCATCATCATCACCATCACCATTATCACCACCATCATCATCATCATCATCACCACAACCATCATCACCACCAACATCATCACTACCATCATCATCATCACCATCACCATCATCATCATCACCACCACCACCATCATCATCATCACCATCACCTTCATTACCATCATCATCATCATTACCACCATCACCTTCATCATCACCATCACCGTTATCACCACCATCATCATCGTCATCATCACCACCATCATCATCATCATTACCATCATCATCATCACCATCACCTTCATTACCATCATCATCACCATCACCATTATCACCACCATCATCATCATCATCATCACCACTACCATCATCACCACCACCATCATCACCACCACCATCATCACCACCACCATCATCACTACCATCATCATCATCACCATCACCATCATCATCATCACCACCACCACCACCATCATCATCACTACCATCATCATCATCACCATCATCATCACCATCATCATCATCACCACCATCATCATCATCACTACCATCATCATCACCATCATCACTACCATCATCATCATCATCACCATCACCTTTATTACCATCATCATTATCACCATCACCTTCATCATCATCACCACCATCATCACCACCATCATCATCATCATTGCATAATTAAAACTGGCCATGTAACTGCGACACAGTAAACACTACAACTATTACATAGAGAAATTAAATGTGTTAGAGAAAGAAATTACTGTGTTCATGTGTGTGTGTGTGTGTGTGTGTGTGTGTGTGTGTGTGTGTGTGTAGCTGTTTTTTTTGTTAGTGCAGAGTCAGCGTTATGACCTGGACTGTGAGTGATGAAGTGTGTTTCTGTGTAGGGTGAAGGGAATTCCGTTAATGTCATAACGCGTGAGTGTGTGTGTGTGTGTGTCATGTGTGTGTGTGTGTGTGTCATGTGTGTGTCATCTGAGTGTGTTTTTAGCCCCGGTGCAGTTTCCTCAGCTCGGCCGCCACTCTCCTCAACTGGGATTCAATCTCCAACAGCTCCTGTCACACACACACACACGCACACACGCACACACACACACACACACACACATTAATTTTTTCAGTCGTGTCCCAAATGTAACTGTAACATTTGTCATTGATTATTTTTCCATAACGCCACTGAAAGATACAGAAATGTGATGCAGTTATTGAAAACCTCGGATTCGTCTTGCTCCTCCTCCTCGTCTTCATCTCCGCCTTCCTCCTCCTCATCCTCCTCATCATCACTGTATCGCTCCTTCTCGAACTGGCGTGTCCTCTCGTCGCTCGCTTTCTCCATCTCCCTCTTCTGCTGCAGCTCTTTAGTCTCGGGCGTTGTGTATTCCTCCTTTCCCCTCTCTCCCTCCGTTGGTCCTTCCTCCTCCTCTTCCTCCTTGGCTCGTTCCATCTTCTGCAGCAGCTCCTGAAGCTCCTCCTCCTTCTCCTGCCTCTCCTTTACCTTCGTCTCGTCACTCGTCAGCGCCTTGAGCTCGCGCTCCACCTTCTCCTTCTCCGCCGTCAGCTCGGCCTCGTTCTTCCTCCTCTCCTCCTCCTCATCATTTTCAGACTCCTCCTCCTCCTTCCTTCTCAGCTCCTCCAGCTCCGTGTCATCATTTTTCCCCGCTTCTTTCTTTCGGATCTCTTCAGCCAGCAGTTCCTCCAGTTCTCGAGCGCTCTCCTCCTCCTCCTGTTCTGGTTCTTCATCCTCCTGTTTCTTGTCCTTCATCCCAACTTCATCCCTCTGTCTCACTTCTTTCTTGTCCTCCTGGTCACCCATGTTCAGGTCGTACTCCTCGGTTTCTCGAGTGTATTCATTCTCTCTCTTGAGCTCTGAAACATAAAAGACAAGGGTTGGGCTGTGTCCCAAATCACATACTTTGGTTCCCATCAAAAGAGTGTGGACACTACAAGCGCACTAAAGAAGGCGTGGCCTGGGCCTGTCTGTGTCAGTAAAGGGGGCGTGGCCTAGGTCATTCACTCTGAAGAAGGCGTGGCATGTACCTGACTGTCTCAGTGAAGTAGGAGTGGCCTTTGCACCACTGAAAGGGGCGTGGCTTCTCACTGATTTTCTGCTTTATATGTATTGCACAATACAGTCGCTTTAAAGAATGGCAAAAAGTGTGTGTGTGTGTGTGTGTGTGTGTGTGTGAGAGAGAAAACACTGACCGTTTTCAACCAGCTCCTGTAGCTCCCTCAGCAGACCCTGATGCCGCTCTTCAGGGGTCAAGGTGTCATCTGAAAACCACACACACACACACACACACACACACACACACATACACACACACACACACACACACGTAAAAAGACAATGTTTTCAGTAAGGAAAAACAAACTACATGTGTATTTCATTGTGGGCGGGATCAACATCTCACCTGTCACCTGTCCGTCACAGCCTGCGGGGGGCCAGTGCCCACCCGTCCTCATGCTCGCATCCTCCAGACAACTGCTGCCCTACAAACACACACCTGTTAGCTGTCAGGTGACACCTGGCCTCTGAGATGAAACCTCAACAGGTAAATTAGAACGTAAAGGAGGAGTAACGTATAAACACGGCTCTGACCTTCACGTCCGACACGGGCAGACTTCCGACTGCAAAGTAAGAATGGAAAATAATTCTCACAATTTATAATTGTTATTAATAAATCTTGATTTGAACATTTTCAGTTCACAATTATAACCATAGAACAGCCCCCCCTACTGACCGGATTGGAGTTATCTGTTTCGCTCAAAATTATCTGTTCTAAACGTACCATCAGTTAATACTTTTCAAGTTTTTATTATTCTAATCAACATGGACAAATATGGATGCTTTATGCAAATATGTGTTTATTATTAATTAAACCAAACTCAACATAGCGCATGCAGACAAAATATTATCTGCTGGTGATTCTGGTGTTTTAAATTACGTAAATCATTAGGACAACAAATGAAACTTTTTCCGTGTTTCCACACGGACGGTTTTAATTGCCGGATGTGCGCATCATGGAGGATTTCGGGGCTCGATTCGAGACTCTGCGCATCGGTAAAACAACAAGATTTTTCCCAGTGGAGTTTATTTATTCATTTTAAAAGAATGAAAGGCGTGAGTAAATTTGCGTTAGTTTTACCTTCCTTTTATTGATTTATTTATATTTTTTTTACAAAATGGCCACACTGCACTAATCGCGTGTTAATCAAATGTGCGCCGTTAAAATGATGTTTAATTATCCATTTAGGATACAGCCTTAAACTTCTGAAAAAAAAAAATCAGCGTACAAACCATGAAGACGGAAAAATAATTTAAATAATTAAAATACATTAATAAATAAATAAATACATATAAAAGAACAATACGATTTTATGGAAAAAAATGATTAATACATTTTTTAAAAAGAACCAGGTGGTTATTTATTATTTCCTTTATTATTTGTAGGTATATTTATAAAATTAAAATTAAAAATAAAAAAAAGCAAAGAAATCACGTGTTCCGGCGCCTTGCCCGAGAATCATTAGCATAACGGTCCAGTCCCAAACGCCTCCATCTGGGTCTCCGAAGGCCACTAGGAAGTGTGTTAGTGTGCGGCACTTGTACTGCTCTGAAGTGTGTAGGGGATGTGAAGGTATTTGAGATTCTCCCACAGGCTTTTCAGTAGCGTTCAAGTCTACTTTTTTAAGATTTTAGGTCACGTTACGTTATTATTAAATAAAGAAATATGTATATTTATATTTTATAAGCAATTAATTTATAATTCATTTATTTATTTTAGCTCTTTGTATGTATAAATATAAGTTTTATATAACGCCCTGGATCCTGTCAGGATAACGAGTTCTTAAATGGTTCCGATGCGCCCTACATAGGGGCCCTACATAGGGTCTGATTTCATTACCTAGTAGTTGAGCTAGCACGCTTTATGTTTAATAAAGAATGTATTTGGGATGAAGCCTCGTCATGTAATAGACGCTGAGTAAAATAAAAAAAAAATGAAATAAAATCAATGAAGTGAATAAAATGTGATTTTGGTTTTGTCGTTCCCTAAAAAATGTAGCTATGTTTTTTTTATGAAAATAAAAAAAATATATATTTGATTTATTTTTTACAGCTATTAATTTAAAACGAATATGCAGGCAACTGTAAGAAAACTGCGTCTCCTCTATGGGGATAAAATGGCGGAAGGTGAATCTTACCTCGGGTTAAAATGCAGAAAAACGCAGGTAAAATCAGAAGCATGATGCATTAAAACCTGGGATTCAGTCCGCTGTTTAATTCAGGATCCTTAAACCGGATTCAGAGGAGCGACCTGAAGCCGAACACCGTGTCCGGGGAGCCTGAACACCAGGTTGCCAGATTGGAGTGACCTGATTCGGAAAATCCCGCATTGTTACATCTCCTTGTGTCAAAAATACACCGATCAGTCATAACATTGTGACGTCATAACAAGTGGAAAAACACTGATTATATCTTCATCATGGCAGCTGTTTGTGGGTGCGATATATTGGGCAGCAAGTGAAGATTTTGTCCTTCGTCAATGTGTTGGAAGCAGGAAAAATGGCAAAGTTTAAGGACTTGATTTGTAGGAGTTGCTATCCAATCAGATTTCAGCCATCATTTCACGTGTCATTAGGGTCAAAGGGTCTTTCTGTGAGGCCTTAAGAATCAACAGTGTGGCGCCAGTAGCTTCAAATAAGACAATAAAGCTGCTGATTTAACAGTCAGATTTCTATTTGGCAACACTGAGGCCATCTAGCAGGCGTACAAGAAGAGCAACTTTTTCACAGCCTTTGATTGGATGGTCAAAGTGCACACGAGTCAGAGCTTACAAACAGCATCTGTAGCAAACTGCACAAGTTCGTATTTATACATGTGGCTGACAGAGGAGAAGAAATTGGTTGCAGGTACACTTTCATTTTTAAGAGGAAAGTGTGGAAGCTGGGAGATCTGATGCAGCATTTTATCATTCTTCTTCTTGAACAAATACCTGAACCTGGTTCTTCCACATACTGTTCCCACTCATTTGAAGACAAGTGTATAGGAGGAATTTGGATGCTGTAGTGTATCTCATAGTTTAGGTGTTAATGTCAAGTTTGGATTATAGTAAAGACGATCCCAGGGATATTCTTATAATGATTAGATAGAATAAATGCGAAAAACGTCAACCTGGCAACCCTGCACTGAGGGAGGCGGAGCTGTCCACGGTGCTGAAACAGACACTTGCTGAAGCCACAGTTAGACTCTCTCTCTCTATGTGTGTGTGAGTGAAAGAGAAATTGGAGAGCTTTAACAACAAGGACACCGTGTCATTGACTTTTACTCTACATATTATTTATTTTCACATATTCCAGTATTTTATTTTAAAAAGTACCCATATTTAAAAAAAAGATCTTTCTCATAAAGCATGTTGGAAAAATAAAGCCTGGAAGGTGCACATGGTTGCATTTTCAGGTAAAAGATCCGAGAAATGGCGATGAAGGACCGAACGAATGTCACCATACAGACAGCACTAATGATACCAACAGTATCAATGACCCTTTTAAAATAGTGCACAAATAAACATCACAAAGGTAAAGATGTTTTTTTAATTGTCACATATGTGTTACAGAGCAGTAAAATTCTTTGTTTGAAGAAGGGACAGACATGATACAGCATCTCTGGAGGGTTAAGGGCCTTGCTCAAGGGCCCAAGAGCAGAAGAGGGGCTTGAAACCCAGACCTTCCGATCAGCAACCCAGAGAATGAACCACTGAGCTTGACGGATTCTGATTGGTCTGGTTATATTCTTACTAGTCTACTAGTCTACAGTGTCAGAGGTTAAAGCTAAAATTTTCCCAACTTCTTCAGGACTAAAGATTTAACTTTTTTTCTTTTTTTTGGGGGGGGTGTCAAAAGGAAAAGAATTGACAAAGGAAATGTTTTATGGACATAATATAAATATATATACATAACTATCCAAATGCAACTCTAATTGGACAATTCATCTTTCAATAGTGTTTAATATTTTTAATAATAATGTACAGTGAGGAAAATAAGTATTTGAACACTGCTATTTTGCAAGTTCTCCCACTTAAAAATCATGGAGGGGTCTGAAATTGTCATCGTAGGTGCATGTCCACTGTGAGAGACATAATCTAAAAAAAAAAAAATCCAGAAATCACAATATATGATTTTTAAACTATTTATTTGTATGATACAGCTGCAAATAAGTATTTGAACACCTGTCTATCAGCTAGAATTCTGACCCTCAAAGACCTGTTAGTCTGCCTTTAAAATGTCCACCTCCACTACATTTATTATCCTAAATTAGATGCACCTGTTTGAGGTCGTTAGCTGCATAAAGACACGTGTCCACCCCATACAATCAGTAAGAATCCAACTACTAACATGGCCAAGACCAAAGAGCTGTCCAAAGACACTAGAGACAAAATTGTACACCTCCACAAGGCTGGAAAGGGCTACGGGGAAATTGCCAAGCAGCTTGGTGAAAAAAGGTCCACTAGTGGAGCAATCATTGTAAAATGGAAGAAGCTAAACATGACTGTCAATCTCCCTCGGACTGGGGCTCCATGCAAGATCTCACCTCGTGGGGTCTCAATGATCCTAAGGAAGGTGAGAAATCAGCCCAGAACTACACGGGAGGAGCTGGTCAATGACCTGAAAAGAGCTGGGACCACCGTTTCCAAGGTTACTGTTGGTAATACACTAAGACGTCATGGTTTGAAATCATGCATGGCATGGAAGGTTCCCCTGCTTAAACCAGCACATGTCCAGGCACGTCTTAAGTTTGCCAATGACCATTTGAATGATCCAGAGGAGTCATGGGAGAAAGTCATGTGGTCAGATGAGACCAAAATAGAACCAAACGTGTTTGGAGGAAGAAGAATGATGAGTACCATCCCAAGAACACCATCCCTACTGTGAAGCATGGGGGTGGTAGCATCATGCTTTGGGGTGTTTTTTGCACATGGGACAGGCGACTGCACTTTATTAAGGAGAGGATGACCAGGGCCATGTATTGCGAGATTTTGGGGAACAACTTCCTTCCCTCAGTTAGAGCATTGAAGATGGGTCGAGGCTGGGTCTTCCAACATGACAATGACCCGAAGCACACAGCCAGGATAACCAAGGAGTGGCTCTGTAAGAAGCATATCAAGGTTCTGGCGTGGCCTAGCCAGTCTCCAGACCTAAACCCAATAGAGAATCTTTGGAGGGAGCTCAAACTCCGTGTTTCTCAGCGACAGGCCAGAAACCTGACTGATCTAGAGAAGATCTGTGTGGAGGAGTGGGCCAGATCCTTCCTGCAGTGTGTGCAAACCTGGTGAAAAACTACAGGAAACGTTTGACCTCTGTAATTGCAAACAAAGGCTACTGTACCAAATATTAACATTGACTTTCTCAGGTGTTCAAATACTTATTTGCAGCTGTATCATACAAATAAATAGTTTAAAAATCATACATTGTGATTTCTGGATTTTTTTTTTAGATTATGTCTCTCACAGTGGACATGCACCTACGATGACAATTTCAGACCCCTCCATGATTTCTAAGTGGGAGAACTTGCAAAATAGCAGAGTGTTCAAATATTTATTTTCCTTACTGTATATTATAATTAACAGTAGTTTATCTAATTATTTGGGATGTGCTGTGGCGAAGGCATCAGGGAGGTGAGGACAGAAACCTCGTTTCAGCGACACAACCGTATCTTCCTATAATACCATCAATTTATTTCTGTACTGTCCGTGGGGCTCCAGAGATCGAGCCAACTTGGTCGTGTGAGATGATCGGGCCATGGGCTGTTCTGTCCAAAATAATAATTTAAAAACAAATAAATAAATAAGACACAGATTCCAGAAACCTAGAATTCATGTACGTTTTTACTAGAGAAAAAAAACAAAACAAATCAGGCTGCGCAGGACATAAAGAACAATTCGGACACCTGTACACATGACTCTCAGAGTTTTCTTTCTTTCTTTTTTTTTTTTTTAAATGGCCTGTAAGACTTTTACAGTTCAACACGCTAGCGGGCTGTACCATCAGAGGTCATTATAGGAGACCAAAATAAACAAAATCAAAACACATATACATACATATATATATATATATATACACACACACATATATATATATATATATATATATATATACACACATATATATATATATATATGTGTGTGTGTGTATATATATATATATATATATATATATATATATATATATATATATATATATATATATATATATAAAAGCACCTTTTGTGTTTTGAGTCATAAAATCTCGAGTGGAGGGGAGAGAGAATGAAAAAAAACGGCTGGGTTTGAGGAAAATATGCGAGAAAAGAAGAGCGAGAGAGAGCGAGAGCGAGAGAGAGAGAGGGAGAGAGAGGTGGAATGGCATATGAGTGAAAAAGTGAATAATAGGCACGTCCCTAGAAAAAGGAAGAAAAAAAAGGAACGTATGAGTCCAGCTCCGCCTTTTACACACACTCACACACACACACACACACAATCATATTTTATATATATTTTTAAGTGGGGGTGGTTAAAAAAAAACAGTAGAAGCCCGTAATCGCCTGCGTCGTAAAGATCAGTTGTGTCTCTCTGCTTTGTAAACATGTCGATGCCTGCAAGCAAGACTTTTTTTATGTGTTGAGATTTAGCGAGTCGTTGTCAGACAATCTCTGGCGTTGCGTCTGTAGTAATCGGGTGATTATTTATAAAATGAAAAAAAAGAAGAAAAAAAAAAACAAGTGCCAGCAAGATGAACATAAAAAATCCTGTACTGTAAACTTTTTACGACGGTGAACTTTGTAATGAACGATCGCGAATGCGTTTTCGGAATTTTTATCCCCTCCCCCCAACACACACACACAGGCGACGAGGGGCGGTGCTTCAGTCGACTCAGATCGGCCAATCGCTGAGCTCCTACAACCTTTTGTTCACTTTGCCCGTTTCGCGTTGAATTGGTCTCGCGGCGTCTCGAATGTCTCGCGCTCGCTCCCTGGAACTATCACAATGTGGAATGTCGATAGTGTTCTTCATTCTTTCTCCTCCAGAGATTCGTCGTCACACAACAGTAATTACTGGTACGGGGAAAAAATAATCCACCAACAAACCATTGATGATGCAAAGAGTTTGTTTCGCTTTGAATATAAAATAAAAATAATAATAATAATAATAATTCTGCCAACGGAGTTCACAAAGTGCCCAGAAGCTTTTCATGCAGCGCGTCAGTACGAAGTGTGTGAACACGATTATTCTCGGCGTTTCTTCGAGCCAGGCTCTGATGTCATCAGCGTACGCCGTTGACCCGTCAGGCTGTTCTCATCTCAAGTCATAAATAAAGCAAAATATCCGTAAATATTGAAGCGTCGACCGTATTTACACGAGATCCACCGAGCGAGCGATCGGGTTTAGTATTTTGTTAGTAGTTTGCGTTCATAGCTACAGAATTTGCAACCAAATCATCCGTTTTATTTCTTTTGTCTACCCACAATTTACAGTTTGGCGAAACGCTATATATACACATACATACATTATATATATAGAGCCTGGAAGTCAAACTGGGTCCGTCAGGAGGAGTCCGGGGCGCACGGTGATGACATCACAAGGCAGTGATTGGTTGAAAAGGGAGGAAATGCTCAACGATCGACGTTTGCCGGGAAAAAAGAAAAACCCGATCGCGTGATGTACGTTTCAGGTGACGTCGATTGTGTTTCAAGTGTTCGCTGATTTTCCCCAAACATGCAGGTGGATGGAAAAATGTGTGTGTGTGTGTTTGTGTTGAGAACTCCGGTGCCCCTTTAAATGCAGCACCACATCATTCTACCCTTTTGAACGACCCCACACAGTTTCACTCCGTCGCACCCTTTCACCTTTCATTCGAGTTCACCCCGCGGGAGACCACTCGTCCCTCCAGGGGGACACGAGCGTAGACGCTAGCGAGACGCGATCCGGACGCACGCCGCTACCTCACCTCATAGAGCGGTTCATAATAAACTTAGTAATAATAAAGTAGAAAAATATCAAGAGCACGTGTACACAGTTCGATTTCTAGACGCTTTTCTTTTGTAGTGGATCGTTTGGTGTGTGGTGGGTTAGTTTTTTTGTTTTGTTTTTTCCTTTCTTGCGTGGATTTGCGAGCTCCGGGCCGCACATGCGTGAAGTGAATTTCCTTGATTTTTCAGGCTGCTGTCGTTTTTCATATTGTCGACGTTCTGTCCATTCCATCTGCACAAAGAAAGACGGAGAAAGTTAATACTTTGCCTAAATGTCGTACCCGTTTTATGCTTCTTGACAGTATGACGATAGGACGTTGCCCTGGTAACACAATCTATCCCTTAGATCGGGGTCCCCAAACTACGGTCCGCCCCCACATTTGGGACGGCGCTCTGAACAATGCCAGAGACATATATTGAAAATGTAATTTTAAATATACGTTTCACTCGTATCATATCCGTATTTAATAATAAAGTTTGGCTTTCAAACTGAAATGTTTCAGATATTAAACGAGGTCGTGGCACTGAATTGCTGGAACCATCTGCAAAATCCATAACCACGCTGCTGAAGAGGCTGAGAAGGTCTGCTGCCATTGCAAGAGCGGCCTCTAGAGGCGAATCGCTGACACTGCATTGCGCACTGCACTATATTATGTTTATTGTTGATCATTTATTAAATATTAAATTATATTTAGCGATGAATATATTCATATTTATATTCCTTTAGCACATGATTTTAATTTAGTATTTTTGTAATTAAATCAGTGCTATTTTACATTTAGTGTTATGTTTGTTTTTTTTAATCCAGTATCTATTTTTGGAAAAATAAATGTTTTTAATTTCAATAGCAACGAATAGGAAAAAAAGGTCCTTATGATAGTAATAATGCTCTTTTAATAGGCAATATACCTTTCTCACAAAAGTGAGTGCACCCCTCCCATTTCAGCAGTTATTTTATTACATATTCTCAATACAATACTGTAGAAATGAAAAATATATTTACGAGTATCAATGTGCAGCTGTTTATCAGTACAGATTTACTGTTCTCTAAAAATAACAACATGCAGACATTATTGTCTAAATAACTGGCAACAAAAGTGAGTCCACCCTCAGTGATAAGAGCTGTACGTGGTGTAAGCGTGCAAAGCCACACGTCCTTTTCATCATGTTCATGTTTTTGTCTGCTTTCCAGAACCATACAGATGTGTGTATCTGGTATGAGGACTTAAGAATTAGAAGTGTTGCTCTCCACAAAAGACACCTCTGCTATAAGAAGATCAGAATCATCAGAAAGTGTTCACTCAGAACAGACCTCGTAAGGGTCCATCAAAGATGAGTCCTCGTGCTGTGCGTCAGGTGCAGAAGCTGCTTCAAAAAAACCAGACGTGAGTGCTGAAGCGTTGCATTAGAGGTTGCAGAAGCAGAAGGTCCACTCGTCGGTGCTCAGACCATATGCCGCACACCGCAACAAGTCGGCCTGCAGGAAAGTTCTGATGAGACTTGTTTGGCTCAGATGGTGTCCAGCATGTGTGGTGACGCCCTTTTGAGAAGCACAAAGAAAAGTGTGTCTTCCCTACAGTCAAGCATGGTGGTGACAGGATCACGGTCTGAGGCTGCATGAGAGCTGCGGTTTATTGAGAAAAAGATGGATTTCAACATGTACTGTAAACTTCTGAAGCAGAACAGGATGCCCTTCTTCAGAAACTGGTCTGAACGGCAGTTTTCCAACATGAAAATTATCCCAAACACACCGCCAAGGAGACGACTCCCTGTCTGAGGGTAAAGGTGGCCAAGTATGTTTTCAGACCTGAACCCTGTTGAACACCTCAAGCGGAAGGTGGAGAAGCTTCATGTGTGTAACATCCAGCAGCTCTGTGATGTCATTGTGGAGGAGTGAAAGAGGATCCCAGCAACAACCTGTGCAGCTCTGGTGAATTCCATACCCAGGAGGATTAAAGCAGTGCTGGATAACGATGGTGCTCACACACAATATTCACACTGGACAGTTTTGACATGTTCACTGAGGGTGGACTCACTTTCGTTGCCAGTTATTCAGAAAATAATGGCTGTATGATGAGTTATTTTCAGAGCACAGTAAATCTGTACTGATAATAGAACCAGGAGACACACACATGTGGTCCGATCGTGGATACGTGTCCGGTCCAACAACTGATTGGTTAGTTCTGAACCGAGTGCTGATTGGACAGGGGTGTGTAAAGCTGTGCAGTGATTGGCCGTACCTCCTAAGGCGTGTTCAGTCATACTGAGGCACAGTGACTCCAGCGTGGGGTTGATCTCCAGGTCAGTCCCTGGAACCGCGCATTCTGGCAGAAGCAACCAAGACAAGTGTGAGAGGAAGAAAGTGTGTGTGTGTCTACATGCAGAAACAAAGAAAGGGTGTGTACCTGGTTGCTGAAACAGGAGCATGGTTTGTGGAGACGTGTGTACAGGGAGGGAGTGTGTTCTCTGTACTGAGCTCCGGCTCTGACTCGGCATGCTGTTGCTTCCTCCGGGATTCCCAAACCACAGGTTCTGAAATGCACTGCATCATCAGAGTCTCGCCCAGTGTTTTGCTCATTTCTCTAACACACACACACACACACACACACACACACACACACACACACACACACACACAGAGACTCGGATGTACATACAGAAACACTGCACACTGACCTGTCTGCCCTGCGTGCTGAGAGCTGGCTGGTTGGCGAGTGTGTGTCGTGGCGAGTGTGTAATGATGCCCATGCGACTGGGAAGCGGCGCTCCACGAGGGGGCAGAGGGAACTGTCTTTGTCCTCGCCGAGACACCCCTCCAGCCACAGAGCCTGCTGTGGGCAAAGAGTTTGACCCGTACGCCCACCTACACACACACACACACACACACACACACACACACACACACACACACACACAGCAGAATTAGTACCACCTATTGACCCGAAGGTTTCTAAATAAGTCCTTCTTCAAACATGTGCAGTAGTCCATGAGACGGACCCTTTCTGTCTGTACACGGGCATGTCCAGCATGGCTTTCCGTGGGAAAAGGCGAAGCAGCTTCAGCACCTGCTGCTTCCACGACGCCAACCGCTTCTTCTGCGTCTCTGTGAACGCCTAAACATCACACACACGCAAAGAATTACGATGGCATAGGCGCTAGAGGTCGACCGATTCACCGGTTTTACAGATTAATTGGCACCGATGGTTCCATAGTTCCGATAGTTTTTCCGGGTAGCACTTGAGCGGATGAATAGGTCCGTCGTCATTACCAAAGCAGCCTCTAGAGGCGAATCACTGATGCTGCGTGATGCATAAATATATAATTATATTAATTAATTAATATATTCATATTACATGAATCAGTACCGCTTTCTTTTTGTAAAAAGGATCAGTACTATTTTACATGGAGTGTGTTTTTACTTTTAATCCAGTATCGACAATCGACGAATTAATCGGTTATCGGGAAATATTGGTCGACCTTTAATAAACATTCATCACAAAAGACAATATAAAAAAGAAATCATAAATTACTCAAAATATATTAGTAATAAAACGCCAAGAACAGCTTCGAAAAGTCTCACCTCATGTGTTGAGCACTTCTCGATAAGTTGTAGATAGCAACTGATGTTCTCCTCGTCTGGCCGCGACACCAGCAGCTGCGTACACACTGAAACGCAACAAATTCAGCATTGCTACGTGTGTATATCGCTATGTGTTACCTACGGAACTTATTTTTACAAATTGCGAGCATCACCTTTCCCCATCACCCGCGTAAACTGCCCGGGAATGTCCCCTTCCGAGATGGGCGTGGACGAAGTCTCCCCGTCACAGGGCGAAGGATTGTGGCTCTGAAAGCCCTCTACAGACGCATCTTTCTCTTCCACGGTATTGGCTGCCTTGTTGGTGGGCTCCACCTCTCTCTGGGAAGCAGTGGTTGGGCTGTAGGCTTTGATGGGCGTGATGACGATTTGCTGAAGTTCCTGCAAGGCGTTCCTAACATTCCCACCTTCGAGGATATCCTGTGGAGGATTGGGATGTTGAAGATCGCTTGAGGAAACGGTATACGAAGAAAAACCCGGTTGGTGTGCGGGACATTTTTTGTGAAGCTCACCTTTTCAAGAGACTTGAGGACACTTTGTCGTTCTCGCAGCTTCTGAATGCTGAGGGCGATCTTGTGCCGGGCTCCTTTGGTCACATTCTGTAAAATAAAGCAGACAGAACTTCCCCCTAAAACATGCATCATGACAGATCTGATCAAGAAAAAGGAGACGTCAGGCCCTTTGTTTAATTGGACACAGTTTTTCCAGCTGCAGATGAAGAAACCCTGACCTGTGATTCTAGATGTTGTTCGGTAAGGACCATCATCTCCTCATAACTCATCTGGGAGAACAGGGATGCGTACTTGTGCAGACGGAGGCTCTTTAACCACGTTGGCACATCTAGGACACAATCAACATTTAGATCGAAAGGTATATTTCATGTTAAACAGAAACTGCTGCTATAAACAGGTTTCGTTTATTTATTTTCATTTAACAAAAGCTTAAAAGCTTCACCTTTCATGCCGCTGCCGTCCTCCTGGAACGTGTTCCGTGTGTTGGTTTGATCCTCCGTTTGTTCACTGCCTGAAGAAGCTACGCTGCCCTGTGGAGACAGCGGTGCATGCTCCGCCCCCGTTACACCCTGGCGACCGCCCACTTCGTCCTGGCCCAGCCAGTCGGAGCTGCAGCCCGGTTGGTTGCCAGGAACAAGAGACATCGAGCGTGTCACTGAGCTTGGTTGTACCTGACCAGACAGGCCTATAGAATAAAAACAATAGTTAGTCCACATCCCAAACTACTAACCCTTATGTGCAATTGTCTGCTCCCCAAACTACCAACCCTTGACTGCAAGTGCCCACACCCCAAACTACAACGCTTCTCTGTGATTGTCTGCTCCCCAAACTACAAACGCTTCTCTGTGATTGTCCGCTCTGCAAACTACCAACCCTTGACAGTGATTGCCCGCTCCCCAAACTACCAACTGCACTTTTGACTGCAAGTGGCCACTCCCAAACTTACAACCCTTGACTGCAAGTGGCCACTCCTCAAACTACCGACCCTTAACTGCGATTGTACGCTCCCAACTACCGACCCTTCTCTGTGATTGTCCGCTCCCCAAACTAAAAACCCTTGACAGTGATTGCCTGCTCCCCAAACTACCAACTTTTGACTGAAAGTGGCCACTCCTCAAACTACCAACCCTTGACTGCAAGTGGCCACTCCTCAAACTACCGACCCTTAACTGCGATTGTAGGCTCCCCAAACTACCTAACCTTCTCTGCGATTGTCCGCTCCCAAACTACCGACAGTACTCTGCGATTGTCCGCTCCCCAAACTACCGACAGTACTCTGTGATTGTCCGCTCCCCAAACTACCAACCCTTGACAGTGATTGCCCGCTCTCCAAACTACCAACCTTTGACTGCAAGTGGCCACTCCTCAAACTACCAACCCTTAACTGCAATTGGTCACTCCTCAAACTACTAACCCTTAACTGCGATTGTACGCTCCCCAAACTACTGATATTTTCCAAACATTTAACACCTGCACCACTGACCTGTGCTGTTGATAGGAGAGGGAACTCCAGCTGCACTCGGGAAGCCCATGTGCCCGTTCTGGCCGGCAGGCGAGCTACACGTGGATGGCGATTTATCATGCCAGGCATGTGCCACCTCCAAGGAGTCGGTCGGACCTGTCCATTCGTCTGAGCCCTGTCTGGCATGATGATGGTGATGATACGGTCCAGGTGGTGGTCGAGCTGACAAGTGCTCCTCGAGATGGTTGAGCCACAAAGCGAGGTTGGTGCGATCATCAAGCGTGGTGGCCGGGTGGATGAGGGCATAGGAAAGCAGCTGCCGGCTCTCCTCCACAAACAAGCTGCTCTCGATGGTGTGGCTCAGGACCTGCTGTAGCAGCTTCATGTACTCACACTTGACCTCGCTGTTACGTGGCTGCAGCAGGGGGAGATGCGAAAGCAGCAGTGACACAACCTTCTCTTTGGGTTCCTGTTGCCACTGGCTTACAATGGCTGCGGAGAGAGAAAAAGTCCATTGTATGTCAAGAGCTTCAAACCCAATTTCTCCCGTTCATTTGGTCTTTCCAATTTCTAAAATATGTGACACTCAGAAATAATCGGAATGACCGAATACTTGAACAACGTACCTGCATTGTTGGCCTCAGCCTCCAGTAAGTGTATCTCCGTGCAGTCGGCCAGCCAGTGCTCCAGGCAAATGTGGAGGAATCGTGCTTGGGTCCTCGAAACCCTCTTGAGCAGTGACAACAGTGCCACCGTCTGCTCGCATTCATTCCAGCCCTTAAACCAGTCCGTCAAAATCCCCACCTGGTCCCGGAACATCATGGCGAACCCTGACAGAGTCCTCTCGAGGTGAGGGTTTACGGAAAAGGGCTGCGGCCTTTAGTGTGGAACGGAGATTTTAAGGATGCCACCCCCCAGAGGTTGGGGGCGTTACTGCAATAGTCTTACAGTCCACTCAGGAGCTGCATAAAAAAAGCTTCACATGGTTCTGGCCCGTTTGAATGGGCAGCGGGGCAGAAAATAGGGTAGTAAGTGGTTAGTGATCGGTCGTCACAGGAAAATTGAGAAACGGGACACTGGAATAATTGTTTCCAATGTTTTCTTTGAGATGTTTTTAAACTCCACAGTCAAGCTATGGGAAAGCAGAACACACAGAAAGAGATAGTAAGTTTTTTTTTTAAGAAAGGTACAAGAAACTTGAACATCAGAGCAATTAACAGCAGAGGATCCTCTCACTTCCTCTGGTCTTTTATAAGCAGACTAGAACATCCACTTATCTGGTGGATCCATCACAATTATACAGTCATTCCCAGTGTTTTAACTGCTGGTTCTTCCTTGTTTCTCTTGCTTGCTTCAACCTCCTCGTTAGATTGATCTCCTCGTGAAAGTACACGAAAGAAGAAACAGGGTCAGGCGTCCTTGATCACTTTGGTGCGACGTGATTACACGGGTTCACCACACAGGTGTTAGCACATCACATGATTGGCATGCTAACTGACATACAGGGGCGGATTCGATTACACTGTTGGTGGTCAATTTCACAAAGGACGGAGACCCGAGGAACCAAGGAGACATTAAGAGTGCCGGGGAGTACGCTATGATCAGCCACGAGCCTGCAAGATACTGAAGCTACTTTTTCAACATTGGAAGAATGCAGATACCACAAATCCTTTGGGAGTAAACAGGATTCATCAGTACAAATCCAATCGAAGACGTTGTCCATTACAATTCGCATCAGATTACGAGTACGCTGGAAGATAACCAGCTTCGCTGAGCCCCTTAGTGCAGACTACAGCAACTCTCGTTTCAGGATTAGCACGGCACATTCGATAACCCACAACTGGCTACAGACTGAAGGGAGTACAAACGTCCTGTAATGCCCACGTATCATCCTGCTCCATGTGCGCAAGTGCTGGTGGATGAAAAGTCACATTTACTCGTGAAAATGTCCGTCCCTCTGTCTACTTTCTTAGAAAAGCACCAGATGGTAGAAAACTCAGGTTTATAAATAAAATACAGAGCAATAATAGGTTAGGTGTATGAAATACCTGGATAATTAGATCAACTCTCGTCCGGGAGTCGGTTCAACAGCACCGAATCATGTGTCTAGTCCAGGGGGAATCAAACCTAAACCCGTAGAAGTTAAAGTCTACACGCCTCGCTGGGAATAAACCCACGAATAAACCGCGGTACCTAATAGCGACACTGTTCTGTGTGCGTTTTGCTCAAAAAAACATTTTTCTTCTTTTTTTTAATGGCTACTTGCCAGACGTTCAGAACAGGGCCATCGAACCGGTTTTCCCAGATGCCATGCGTTTAAAAACCCAGATACGATTCCAGAAAGAACTTCGGGGGGGGGGGCAAACACGTGAACGATAGAAGCATGCATTACTGACCCGTCTGCGAAAAGCACATTGAGACGTGTTCACGTCGGGGTTGTTTGATTTGCCTGAATAACTTGTGATCATCTGACTATGTGTTCCTTATATGTTAATCCTTAATGAGTGAGCCAGTGGCAACTGTAGCGAGAAAACAGTCCTTAAAACGGCGTGAGGAAGGAACCTTGAAAGGAACCAGGCTCAAGAATCCATCGTCATCTGGGTGACACCGAATGTCCATTCATTACAGTTCGATGGTTGTTGTGTTCAGTGACGGGCACGTAAAATACAACAAATTAACCTCACCTGTGGCCCTCAGCCCCCTGTAGCAGACTGTTGAGATAGATTACAGCTCAAATCCGTCCTCAAAGTTGCTCGGTGACTTCGTGGATCTCGTATTTGAAGCGATTGAGGTTTTTAATGCAGCTGATGAATTTGCATCGCGCCGAACTCGTCCCCCTACGCACAATATTTGACGCTAGTTTCAAGTATTTCTTGTGCAATAAACAAAAAAAGAGTGCATTGTGCAGAACGGGAAGCGCGTGCACACCACGGTCAAATCCACACGCAATAGTTAGTTTTGAAACTAGTTTTTGAAGTTTTGTTTGCAGAGGATCAGATGCAATTCGGTTCATTTTGCCAACTTTGTTTTTGTTTTGTT